>NC_073233.2:45226666-45527500 GCF_029281585.2 Gorilla gorilla gorilla | reverse complement strand
AAAAACACCTGCCTGGGAGGATTATCAATAAACCAATGGTTGTTATTTGTTAGAATGAATGGGTGTACGGTGTAGGAGGAGGCAGGAGGAGCATGCAGGGATAGATTATGATGGCTTTTGACATTCAGACCATGTTTTGACAGTACAGGTGATGATATGTGCATAAATCATAAAACAAATTTAAATAGAATATTCATAGAGGCCTTAGTAGAGTCCTATGGAAGGACAGTACAAGGAGGGATAATTCTTACTGATAGGTTAGTGAAAGCTTCATGGAGGAGGTTATAGGTATGTAGGGCCTTGACAGAAAGGTGATATTTTAATTGGCGACTTGAGATGAGATGCACAGGTCAAAAGAATAGTTGTTGCAAAAGCACAGAGGAAGATGTGACTGGGATTGGAAATAAGGAGTCTATGTGAATGGAGACAGTTGGAGATAGGACTGAAATTATAGACTGGAGTCAGATTGCAGAGAATTTTGAAAGCCTGACAACGCTGGTGACATGAGAACTTTTTATTTGATTATACCTTATTTTGTAAGCAAGGAGAAAATGCACTATTTAGAGCATGAGATTTGGGTTTCAGTCCCAACCCTTTACTTACCACTTGTGTAATCTGACAATCTACTTAATATTTATTTACCTATTTTCTTCATTGAAAATACAGAAAATGACATCATTGGGATGATACAAGAACTAAATGAATATTCAATAAGATGAAGATTAAAAATATTTAGCTTAGAGATTGGCATATAAAACCTTAATAAATATTATTAATATTAATAAAATCATTTTACATCAGCATGTGGAATATTTATATATAAGTATAGAGGGCTTAAAATCAGTAATTGAAGCCACTGTAGAAAATAAGAAGTGACGAGAACTTGAGTAATGGCTATTGGAGTATAAAGGACGGCAATAATATTCCATAGACGATATGAAGGAAAACCAAATGCTACTTCGTACCTATTATCACTACAAGGGCACTAAGCTCTGAGAAGTAAAAAATGCCTATGTTTAAGTAACTGAAGCTTAGGAACATGTTGTTTTGCCATTAACTGAAATCAGAGCACAGAGGAAAGGAACCTTGTTGAGGAGGCAGGAGTTGGTAAGTGTGAACAGCATTCTCTGGGTAGTGAAAACAAACATGTCTGATAAGAGAGGATATGCATTATCGATGACTCGAATTCAATTTGTTCATTTACCCTATAAAAGCTATCAGAAAGGCCGGGCGCGGTGGCTCACGCCTGCAATCCCAGCACTTTGGGAGGCCGAGGAGGGTCAATCATCTGAGGTCATGAGTTTGAGACCAGCCTGGCCAACAGGGCGAAACCTCGTCTCTACTAAAAATACAAAAATCAGCTGGGCAGGGTGGCACGCACCTGTAATCCCAGCTACTCGGGAGGCTGAGGCAGGAGAATCTCTTGAAGCCAGGAGGCGGAGGTTGCAGTGAGCCAAGATCGTGTCCCTGCACTCCAGCCTGGGTGACAGAGTGAGACTCCGTCTCAAAATAATAATAATAATAATAATAATAATAATAATGATGATGATGATGATGATGCTATCGGAAATAAAACCATTGTGGTTAAATTTATCTCATGATGTATTGTTAATTTACCTCATGATTTATCGATTTATTTATTCAACCTGCTGCCTGTGACAGCTTGAAACATACCACAGACACAAACACAATTATGTGCAATTGTAGAAGCTGTAATTTTTTGTTTTATTTTTTATAAACTATAATGAATGCAAAATATATAAAATATAAATGTACAGCTTAACAAATTATGATAAAGAGAATACTTGTGTCACTATATAGAAGAAAAAGAGAAGGAACATTGAAGCCTCAGAAGCCTCCCTCCATTCTCCTTCTCAGTCACCTCTCATTTCTCTATTTCCCCAAGTTTTACATTAATTAATATGTATAATTTCATCTATTCATCTTCAAAACCTATTTATCTTCAAAACCATTCTTTTTGTCTTTTTTACTTTTAAAGTTAATGTATATGAAATCAAACACTATGAATTCTCTTCTGCCCGGTTTCTTTACTTCAAACTTTTATGTTTCATCTGTTGGGTTGCTTGTATTTGTAGTTGTTCATTTTATATCTGTGTAGTATTGCAATGGATGAATACACAACACTTTATTTATTACTTATATCTTTTAAGGGCATTAGGGTTGTTTCTATTTGGTGATGATTATAAATAATATGTGTAGACTATATTTGTTTATGTTTGATGGTGCAAAAATACATTCATTTCTGTTTGGTTAACATATTGCAATTGAGTTGCAACAGCATCACTTAAGCATAAATTCAATTTTATTAGACAATAACAAACTATTTTCCAAAATAATTAGGACCATTAGCCAATGATGTTATGCATGAGTGTTCCTGGTTGTATACCTCACAGCCCACATTTTGCATTATAATTTGTTTTATTTATTTATTTATTTATTTATTTTTAATTTTAATTTAATTTTATTTTTTTTGAGACGGGAGTCACGCTCTGTCACCCAGGCTGGAGTGCAGTGGCACGATCTTGGCACACTGCAAGCTCTGCCTCCCAGGTTCATGCCATTCTCCTGCCTCAGCTTCCCAAGTAGCTGGGACTACAGGCATGAGACACCATGCCCGGCTAATTTTTTATATTTTTAGTGGAGACGGGGTTTCACCGTGTTAGCCAGGATGGTCTCGATCTCCTAACCTCGTGACCCGCCTGCCTTGGCCTCCCAAAGTGTTGGGATTACAGGTATGAGCCACCGCACCTGGCCTGTTTCATTTATTTTAATAGGTGTGAAATGGCCTATCACTGTGATTTTGAATTCTTTGAGAACATTTTGCCCGTATTTATTGGTTTTCTACTACTTCTAGATTTCTAAATGTTTTTATTTTGAAAGGATTTAGACCTATTTTAATACTTTATTATTTCTTGTGTCTGTTTTGGTAAGTTTTATTTTTCTATAATTTGTCTATGATGCATAATTTTTCACCTTATTTAAATAATATTTTTCGTATTATATTCTAATTAACATTTGAATGTGTAAAGTATATGTAGCAATGTTCTTTTCATTTCTGAATTGGTTATTTGTAACTTTTCTCATTTTATCTGATCATTCATAATAGATATTTACAAATCATATCAAGCTTTCGAAAATAATTTTCACTTATTTTTATGATCATCTAAAATTGTAATTCTTTAATTATATTAATTTATGTTTTTCACATTCTTATTTCTACTTAATTTATATTACATTTCTTTTTCTAACTACACACTAATTTTCAGCAATTCTTTCATCTTATACATGCATGTATCACTTTGAGATCCCGATTTCAGTTCTTTTAAATAAATACCTAGAAGTGGGGTTGCTGGATCATAGGGTAGCTCTATTTTTAATTTTTGAGGAACACCCATACTGTTTTCCATAGTGGCTGCAGCATTTTGCATTTGCACCAATAGTGTACAAGAGTTCTGATTTCTCCACATCTTTCCCAACACATATTGCATTTTTTTTTTTTTTTTTTGAAATTGACAATAGCCATCCCAACAGATTGAGAAGATATCTCATTGTGGTTTTGGTTTGCATTTCTCTGACGATTAATATCATTGAATATTTTCTCATATGTGTTATCCATTTTTATGTCTTCTTTGGAGAAATGTATTTCCAAGTTGATAGCTTATTTTTAAAATCAGAGTATTAGCTTTGCTACTGTTGAGTTATAAGAGTTCTTCATATATTTTGGGTATTAGCCATTTATCAGATGTGTGGTTTGCAAAAAAAAAAAGGTATCCCATTCTATATCTTATACCATACAGAAAAATCAACTCAAATTAGACTAAAATTTAAAGGTAAGAGCCAAAACTATGACACTCCTAAAAAACTGGGAAAAAACTTAATGATGCTGACGTTGGCAATGATTTTATGAATATGATACCAAAAGTACACAGGTAACAAAGCCAAAAATAAACAAGTGGAACTAAATTAAGCTAAAAATCAGGACAGCAAAGGAAGCAATTAACAGAATAAAAAATCTACCTATGGAATGATAAAAATATTTTCAAATCCTATTATCAACAACTCACATTAGTATCATACAATTATTTGTTAAGTTATGGGCCTATATTTGATACATTGTTATTAGCTAAAGTCCATAGTTCAGATTCTTTATGTAATTCGTTATTGTTGTTGTTGTTGTTCCAGGACCTCATCCAGAATACTACCTTATATTTAGTTGTCATCTCCCTTTAGATTCCTCTTGCCTGTGACAGTTTCTTAGACTTTCCTTGTTTCTAATGACCTTGGTATGCATTTTGTAGGACGCCCCTCTCTAAAAAATTCACCTGATGTTTTTCTCATGATTAGACAGAGGTTATGAATTGGAGGAAAGAAGATCCCAGAAGTAAAGTGCCATTTTCACCTACATGATGTATGACTCTTGATAATGACCCTCATCACCTTGCTGAGATACTGTTTGTTATCTTTCTATACTCTGAAGTGACACTTCCCCTCTCCCTTTCTACACTTTATTCTTTGGAAGAAAGTCACTGTGCACAGCTTACGTTTAAGAAGAGTGTATTCATATTACCTCTCCTAGAGAGGTAATTATCTTAGCATATTTTCAAATATTGACCTATCTGTGTATAATTGGATAAATGCTACCAGGTTGTACTTTATTTTTATATTTTGTTTGATTTGATATGCTAACATTTATTGAGGATTTGGCATCTACATTCATGAGAGATATGGTCTGTTGTTTTTCTTTCTTGTAATGTCTTTATCTGTTGTGGTATTAGAATAATTCTATCCTTGAGGATATGTAGGAAATGTTTCCTACATCTCTGTTTTCTGGAAGAGATTGTAGAGAATTTGTGTCTTTTCTTTCTTAAATGTTTGGTAGAATTCACTAATAAATTTTCTAGGCTTGTTGCTTTCTTTTTTGGAAGGTTATTACTTTTTGACTCAATTTCTTTAATAGATACAGGCCTATTTAGGCAATCTCTTTATCTTTCTGTAAGTTTTGGAAATTTGTGTCTTTCAAGGAGATGGTCATTTTTGTCTAAGTTATCAAATTTGTGAAAAAAGAGTTGTTCATAATATTCCTTTATTTTTTTAATGTCCATAGGATCAGTAATGCTGATCCCTCTTTTATTTAGTTTATGTTATTAGTAATTTGTGTCTTCTCTCTTTTGTCCTTGGTTAACTTGGCTAGAAGTTTGTCACCGTTAATGATCTTTACTAAGAACTACCTATTAATTTTACTGATTATCTCTATTGTTACACTTTTCCAATTTTATTGATTTCACTTTTATTTTTACCACCTCTTTACTTCTGCAAGCTTTAGGCTAAAGTTGCTCTTCCTCTAGTTTCCTGAGATGGAGGCTTAGATCACTGTTTTCAGATATTTATTCATTTTAGTAATATTGATTTAATACTATAAAATTATTACTAAAGATTTTGTTATATCAACATAACTTGATATGTTGTATTTCATTTTCATTTACTTCAAAATATTTGTGAAATTTATTTTTGACACACTTTATTTGATAATTGTGTCATTTAAAGGTGTGTTGTTTAATTTCCATGTACTTTAGAATTTTCTAGTTATCTTTCTAGTATTGATTTCTAGCTTATTTCCATTGTGGTCTGAGAACATATTGTATAAGATTTTTATTAACTTACATTTATTATGATATGTTTTACGGTCTGGAATGTGATCTATTTTGGTTAACATTCCATGTGAACTTTGAAAATCATGTATATTCTAATAATGTTGTATGGAGTATTCTGTAAATGTCAATGAGGTAAAGCTGATTGATAATGCTATTCAGGTTGATGATATTTCTTTCTAAAAGTTTTGAGTATAATAACTCCTTAAACTTAGTAGCTATTTTGAAAATGAAAACAAATGTGCAAATTATCAAAGCCTAATATTGACATTTTGAAATTGTTCAAGGAAAATAAAGTATTTAGAGCCTATAATTTTAAATATACCTAATAATTTATAATATTTTTTCTGCATTATTAGCAGTATTTTATAAAGTCAGTGTTTACTTAAGTTCACTCCACTATATATGTTTTCATTATGTTTTATTCTTTACACACTTCCAAAATCCATTTGGCATAATTTTCCTTTATTTTCAAGAATATTCCTAAGAATCCCTCTTATTTTACTTCTACTGATAGTAAATTATTTGTTTTTGTTTTCCTAAAATTGTCTTTATTTCAACATCATATCTTCAATCATAATTTTCTTTGGCATAGAATTCTGAATTGGCAGTTATTTTCTTTTTCACAAATGATGATATCATGTCACTATATTTTGGCTTCCATCACTGTTGAGAAATAATCTGTAAATGTCACTATTACTAATTTGAAAATAAGAGCTCTTTCATGTTTTTACTTGACCAGTTTTCTTCAGTTTTATTTTGATGGTTGATGTGTAGATTGTCTTTTGTATCCACTCTATTTAGCAGTAAAAAAAATCTTGAAAAAATGGGCTAGTCATATTCATGCATTTTAGAAAATTTTCATATGTTACCTTTTGTATTACTTCTGTCTCATCAATATACTCCTCACTTCTGGGACTTGAATTAATCATATGCTAGAGATTCACCAATATGCTATTTGTTTCTTTTCTCCTATATAAAAATTTCCGAACTTTTATCTCTAAATGTTGCATTCTGTTTTGTTTGTTCTGGCCAAATGTCAAATGTATTGTTTCTCCTTTGCTTTGTATAATATGCTTTTGAGTATGTCCATTGAGTCTTTGTTTTAGATTGTTATGTTATCCATTGCAATAATCTATGTATTTTTCAATATGCTAAGTCTCTTTTTATTATTTTTGGTACTCTATCCAATTATTGAATCTTAGTTTTTATCTCCTTGAATGTAGAAATAAATAATTTTTTTTTAAACTGAGTTTGGCTATTGTTGCCTAGGCTGGAGTGCAATGGTGTGATCTCGGCTCACAGCAACCTCCACCGCCTGGGTTCAAGTGATTCTCCTTCCTCAGCCTCCCAAGTAGCTGGGATTACAGCCACCCTCCACCACGCCCAGCTAATTTTTGTATTTTTAGTAGGGATGGGGTTTCACCATGTTGGTCAGGCGGGTCTCACCCCTGACCTCAGGTGATCGACCCGCCTTGGCCTCCTAAAGTGTTGGGATTACAGGCATGAGCCAAAGTGCCCGGCTGAAATAAATAATGTTATCTTCAGTCTCTGTCTGATAGTTCCAATATTTGTAATTTCTTTTGAGCTGTTCTCTTTTTTATTTTTGAAATTCCTGCTCATATCATTTTGCCACCTTCTTTTCCTCGTTACATTTGATTGTGTTTGTAGTATATTGTCAGGGAAAAAGTACTTGCAGAGGTAAATTTGAGGATGAGGATTATGTTATCTGCAATGAGATTGTGTTTGTAGTATACTGTCATTGAAAAAGTACTTGCAGAGGTAAATTTGAGGATGAGGATTATGTTATCTGTAATGGGATTGTGTTTGTAGTATACTGTCACTGAAAAAGTACTTGCAGAGGTAAATTTGAGGATGAGGATTATGTTATCTGTAATGGATTTTTTACTCCAGAAATTGTTTGTAATTTACTTCTGCCTGTTATCTGTAGACTTTAGCAACCATTAATTACCTTAATTCAATTGCATGGTTTGGAATTGTCCAGACTATTCATATTATTTTATGATAGACTCCACTATGTAGGGATGTCAAGTTTATTACATTCAGCTTTACTCTTAGATTGGAATTCTTTGTGTTGCAGGAAGGGAGTGGTTTACCAAAGTCTACTGCATTTACTTTTTTTTTTTCTTAGTATTATGAGGCTGTCCAAAGTACAATCCAACCTTTCAGCCACTTCTTATGGATTGGCAAATACCCAGAACAAATTTAATCCTAAATGTTGTACCTTCACGACCCTTCTTCTATTGCTAGCAGACCAATGCCTCACTATATTTTTAACTCTTCACTTTATCTTATATATAAAAGAGTTAATTATTTAGTACCCTTATCAATAAGGGTAAATAGAACATTACCATAATTATTTTATTTCTAATTCAAATCTTTCCTATATATTTTGCTTGCAAGTTCCATTCAGTTAAATACAAACTGGTGTATTCCAGATGAATAGAAATATACAGCAGGTTTTTTTTTCCAGAAAATAAGCAACAAAAATGTTATTTTTGAGGTTTAAAGACTATATAAATATGGAATATTTAAAAGTGTACTTATTGTTCATTACTTTTTACATTGGACAGCATAGTTAGTAATATTTTATAAAAGAATATTATACTCATCATAATATTTGTGATCATTGCCCCTTCTGTGATAGGTGCTGTGCAGAATATTTTCTTTAATTCCCTGTATCTCATAACTAAAATTTAGATTTTAAGGATTTGGTATCCCTACAAAGTTAGTAACTCTACAAGTTAGAATTATTTTTTTTTAAAGGTAGGTAACTTATCCAAGGTGCACACGGCATGAAATAAATAAGGCAGAATTAAAAACTTTTTTATCTGACCCCAAATTATTTGTTCTTTACATATTTCCTTGATAAATTGATACATAATTAATAAAAGTAAATTTATCTAATATTTTAAATTGCTGTTGAGTAAATAGGAGCACACATATAAACTCAAATTGTATTTGAATAACTAAATGTGATTTTTTAAAAGAATGTATTGTACATTTCAACATTCTGTTTCTGTGTTTTCTATAAAATATTAATAATACAAATTATTTTATTGTTTTACTTAACAATTTACTTAAATAACTTTTAACTTAAATAACTTTTTATTTAAATAACTTTTTACTTAAATAAATTCAGAAATCTTTGATCAAAAATGTTCTCTAAAATTATAATAGGATTGATTTTCTGAGAACCTAATTATTTTTAAATCTTGTATTATAATTGCTTGTCAGTATCAAAATTCACTGGATCAATACTATGCAAACACATTAAGTGATATGATATACAGTGTATCATGTTCAGTAGAGAGACAGAAAAATGAGGTAAAT
This sequence comes from Gorilla gorilla gorilla, assembly GCF_029281585.2. Taxonomy (NCBI): domain Eukaryota; kingdom Metazoa; phylum Chordata; class Mammalia; order Primates; family Hominidae; genus Gorilla; species Gorilla gorilla. The sequence goes on along the minus strand of NC_073233.2, from coordinate 45,518,477 downwards.
TATTTTCAATCTCAGAGTACTAATTTTATTTGAATTATAAATTACTACCACTTTGTAGATCTAAAATTTAAAAACAAAAATGAAGACCCATTTACTAGCTCTGTATCAATTTTTGTTCTGTTTGTTTACTTACATGCATTATGAAAATTAAATGTCACAAGTTTTTTTTTTTACGGTGTAGCTCAGAGATGTTAAAAAAATTGTGTAATGTCATAAGGCCATTTTTTTTCCATCCCCCAAGTGTACCAATGAGTCACTCAAATATAGACCTCAACCTTTTTCATAAAGGAAAAATACTTTATCTGACATAGCCACAGTTTGTGCTTTTTACGTCCCTTTACCATCATTGATCAACTATGCTTTATACAGATCATGATTTTTCATCTGCTCTTTATAAAATTCTTTATATATGATTTATATATTGTTTTATGTTTTATATGGAAACTCTTTCTCAAAAATGTGAAATTACTAATTTAAGATAACAGCTAGTACAAGAAGAGCAGCAAACAGAATAAAGGTCTCCAAAATGTATATACTTTCTTATATGGATTTGGTTAATTATCAAAATCAAGTTGATTTTATATCTAACTTTGAGGTTTGCATGGTGGATATGGATTATTATGCTGCTTTGGGCAGAAGTAGATATCTTTTATCCACAGAGTAATTCTTTGTTGTTGAAATTCCAAGCATACTTCAATATTAGGCAGATGAAATCACAAGACTCTAGCATACCTATTTCACCTATTGATAAAATCAACCTTCTAAATTACCAATAGCAAAGCATATTTAGCATTAACTCTGTTAATTCATGGAAGAAATATTTTGCCTAAATAACTAAGCTAGCACATTTTCTTTTAGAGTGTCAGACTAATTATATTTATTGATGAAAGCATATGAACACTTTGAGTGTTTGAATTTCATAAGGAATCAGCCAGGCTTACAGAAAAGTGCAGTGGTCTTTAATAAATATTTACCTCTTACTAAGTGCCATGTGCTGAGGATAAAATGAAGAATATGATGTAGTCTCCTTTCTTTAGAATATCCTACTCTTGTAGAAAGACTTTCATTATTTAAAAATTCTAATAAGGATGGCCATAATCTTTCTCTTAGAGTAAGATTTTGTTTTATTACAATGTATATATTATATATTTTATATATGTTTTATTAAAATATATATAACTGTGTTAGAGAACAGAATTTCATTCATTGGTCAGTTTTTATTATTATTAACAATAGCATTTACAATAAATTTTTGGTGCTAAATTATATCTCAGAACAGTATAAATGAAAGCATTCTGCCTATGAATCAAGAGACTTAAGTTTTTGGCTTACCTATCTTGATAACCGGCTGGGTGATGGTGAAGAATCATTGGCTCTCATTCTACCTCCACCAAGTAAGGAATGCGAAACAGATACTCTGTTGAAAATTTACAAGAAATTCAAAATTTAATGATCGAAAAGTATTATAAAGTGTTACTAAAATATTGATCAACATCTAAATTATACACTATTACAGTGTATTTCTTACCCTATTTCTACAAACATTGTATTTCTTAGAGGATGGGGTTATGTCTTAATGATTTTTTTGTTAACTCCTATAGTATTTAGCATGCTGCTGGTTGTGGAATATGTGACTAGGTCAAACCTGTATCCTTTTTTTTTTTGTCAGCATCCAAAATCTTTTTAATAAAAGGGTAGGATCCAGGGTTATTATTTTTTTTTTTGTTTGGAGATGGAGTCTCGCTCTGTCGGCCAGGCTGGAGTGCAGTGGCGCGATCTCGGCTCACTGCAACCTCCGCCTCCTGGGTTCACACTATTCTCCTGCCTCAGCTTCCCCAGTAGCTGGGACTGCAGGTACCCGCCACCACGCCCGGCTAATTTTTTGTGTTTTTAGTAGAGACGGGGTTTCACAGTGTTAGCCAGGATTGTCTCAATCTCCTGACCTCGTTCGTGATCCGCCCCGCCTCGGCATCCCAAAGTGCTGGGATTACAGGCGTGAGCCACCGCTCCCAGCCCCGGGTTAGTTTTTGTGGCCTTGGTTGTCCAGTCGGCCTCTGGCACGCTCGAACTTCCGGCCCTTGGAGCGGACGTAGGTTTTGGTGCCGCGTTTCCGGGGCCTTGCGGAAATGCCGGTACACTTCTCGGCCTTTGAGAGGACCAGAGAGCAGGACGGTGCCACAACCCTTGGTGGACTCTAGGGCCGCGGCGGGCCCGGCTGGTCATGCGCAGCGCACAAACCTTCAGTTTGGGCACCTCCTGAACCCGCACATCATCCCTTATAGTCCCCACAACCACGGCGGTTTTGTTTTCCCGGCCGGGAAGCTTCATCTTGCGGATTATCCGGAAAAGGGACAGAGGTGGGCCCTTGGTGCGACTCCTAAACAACCTCTTCAGCACAACCTGGTTGAATGTGGAGTTGGTTCGTCTGGCCAGAAACCTGTACAGCTTGACCAACAGCCTCAGGTAGGTATCCGGGCTCTTGGGCTCCTTGCGGGGAACCTTTCGGTCCTTGTTGTGGAGGATGTCAACTCCTATGATGGCATCTCCTATCTTGTTTCTGTTATAATAGGAAAAACTGATGCTTTCAAAGAAATACCAAAAGGTGTTTCACATATTTTTCTCTGTATTTAATGATTTGATTTTGAAAATCTGAAAAAGATGATATTCAATAATTATTTGCAATGTAATTGGGCTATTTTTTTCACTAAAAACATAGATAACCTAATCAAAATTTGATTGTAGGCTTGCAAAAATATTGAGTGGTTGCAATTACCAACTACTAGTAATAAAATTACCAGTTTTGTTTTAATCATTCTTGAAAGGTACTTCTCCCTGATTGAAAGGATAATAAATCTCATATCTTATCTAAATGATATGCAGTATTTATTGACACAAAGAAAATTTATTTATATATATAAATTGATTTGGATGTATGGATGGATGTGTATACATACACATTGAGAAAATGTGTACGTATTTCTGGTTAATGAATAAAATCTTAGTTGAAAAAATCAGTAAATATGTAAGTCATAAATAAGTAGAAAATACAGCATGCGAAAGAACAAAAGCTTTATGAGAATTGACCTTTAATCAGAAACATTACGTACCTTCTGATATTCTCTGTGATGTGTGGATGATGAACGTAACCTTTAATATAGTTTATTAAAGTGAATACATTTCTAAGATTTCTTGCTAAATTGAAAACATGTCCTTAGTAAATTATTTTTAAGTGATAAATAACAGTTTATTATCACTGAGTGAATAAGAAAAGAGAGTCTAGAAATGCATGAAACATACAGTAGTAAGGGAAAACTAAAACAAAAATGTGCCTATGTAGAAAAAATGATAAAGATTATTAAAGATAAAATAGAGCATGGATAGCTATGATTTTTAAAGTTATTTTATTTTCAAAAGTATCAAATTAATTTCATGGGTCCACATGGAATTACATATCAATTTTATAGTCATTTGAATCAGAATATTAGTAAATATGTTTTAATAGTAATTAATAAATATTTAGAATGTCACATATACGTGAGTAGCTTTCAAAGAATAAAGAGTAGAGCTTATAATTTTCATCTTGTATAGCGACCTTTTTGTTTGAAGAGCTACATTTTTAAAAGTGTTTTTAATGAATACAAAAATGTAACAGAAATCAAACATTTCTAAATAGGTGCTTGCTAGCAAAATTAGTAGTAAAATTAGCGTCCTTAATATATTTTAAATAAGGTCACTGAAGAGATTTTTACATAATCACCAAGTGCATGTAATATATTCTGATGTAAGAAATTTGATATGAGGTTGGATGGATAACCAGCCTTACCTGGCATTTCTATTACCAAACTTTAAAATTTTTTGTTTGTTGGTTTCAAGAACGGATTCTTATTTCAGATATTATTTCTTCAAAAACTCTTCTCAAGTATTCATTTTTCTCTGGAAATATTTATTTTTCTTTAGAAAGTCAACTTTACATTATGTTTTATTTGCAATATATAAACACATATTTCAGATAATGAATACAGAATTATTTAGAAACCAGTCCTTCCCTTTGATTTGAATGGTACCATAACAATTAGGAAAAAGACTAGCCACAGCTCTAATATTTGATTTTGCTAGTGTTCAATTGAAAAGCACTACAATGTTTATTTTATTTATAATCATGGGACCCATTGTCAGAGATATAAAACTGACATGCTACTTGCTTCAAGGTACAGGTAATTTTTGTTGAATGTTTTAAATATATTCCTCTCTCTCCCGTGTGTGTGTTAGTGGAGGGGGTTATTTTAATGTCAACAGAGATATGAGGTGTAGAATAAGGTAGAAGGAAAGATAAATATTTGAAACACCAATGGCCATTTCCTTCTACCAAGTCACTAAAATTTTTGTCAAAGAAAATTAACATTGCATGTACATCTATTTTATATATGAGTGTGCATATATGTAGTATGTGTGTGCATATCTTTTGCTTATTTTGTTTTCTGTAACAAGGAGGAAGGTCTATTGCTTAAGGAGAGCTGGGAAAGGATTTGCAAAGTATGTCTCACTGTGAGCACATTCTCAGGCAGATTATTTTCAGTAAAGTGTGCATATTAAGGATGAAGATTGGAAAAATGGGTTTCTTGAAACTGTCCATATTTGTATGCTCCTCAAAAAGTCTTCTTCTGCTCCACAGTATACACAGTGCTTGCTTGAAAATCAGTGAACCAGAGACTTAAAAAAAAATTTCACTAAGAAAATATGCTGCATCTGAACCCTAGGAAACCTTTTTATGAAGTTAAGAAGAGGAGGAGGTTTATAAATTAGACTAGGAAGAAACACCCAAAGATGTAGGAAAAAATGAAGAATAGTTAGGTGCACTAGAATCTGAGTGAGGAAACAGTTATGAGGAACTTCTCAACTGTGTCAAATGCCGATAAGAATTTGAGTTCAATGTGAATTTGGAATTGACTTTTTTTCCAGGATGAATAGAAACACTTAATAACAGGAGAAGCTGTCATAAAAGCCAAATTGAAATGGGTCTCCAGAAATGAAAAGAGGATCTGGAGACAGGGTAGCTTCTTAAGGAAACTTTCTTCTGAATTTTGTTACATGGGATTGCATAGAAGTAGAATAGTAGTTAAAAAGATGGAATCAGGGGATGATTTTTCTTTCTTTTTAAGATTGTAGATCACAAAGCAGGTTTCTATCCAGATAGTAGCATTCAAGTAAAGCAAGAAAAGTTGATGAGACAAAACAGAAGCAGAAAATTATGGGCTGGGTGTGGTGGCTCACACCTGTAATCCCTGCACTTTGTGGGGCTGAGTCAGGCAGATCACTTGAGGCCAGGAGTTTGCGACCAGCCTGGAAAATATGGTGAAACCCCATCTTTACTAAAACATACAAAAAAATTAGCCAGGCATGGTGGTGGGTGGCTATAATCCCCGCTACTCAGGAGGCTGAGGCAGGAGAATGGCTTGAACCCGGGAGGTGGAGGTTGCAGTGAGCCAAGATTGTGCCAGTGCACTCCAGCTTAGACGACAGAGTGAGACTCTGTCTCAAAACACACACACACACACACACACACACACAAAATAAAAAATGAAAGAAGAAAATTATGGATGTGAAGTCCATCAGTAAGTGAGAGGGGATGGGATCCAGTGTACATCCCTGAAATGGGAGTAAGTACACTCCAGTCAAACAACAGCATGGTTGGTAGAGTATACAGACACAGTTACAGATGTGTGAAGGGATAATTGTGAGTGTTCTCTTCTTAATTGCTTCAATAACGTAATAAGTAAGATCCTAAGGTGAGAGTAAGGATGAAGGAGGTGTTATTGACAATTTGAGGAGAGACACTGGAAACCCGAGTTTTAGATCACTAGTAAATCAGCTCAGTTGTGTATTTTTCCTAGCTGATTCTCATTGCAACTACAGAAAAAGCCATGTGCTGGATCTTAGCATAGCTGTGTTTTGCTTGTAGACTACAATGAAGAAGAGTACAGTTGGCAGAAGGATTGTGGATATGTGTAAGGCAATGATTATAACGATAAACAGAAATAAAAGTGAGAATATGAGGAGAGGAAACAATAGAAAAATTTCATACAGTCAATATAAACTAGGTTTCTGTGGTGTAATAATTGTTGTGTGGAGTGACTGGAAGTGGTGAGTTGGAAACTTTGAAGACAGTGAAAAGAGAGTAAGATGTCTGGACCTGAGATTTGGAAGTTGTGTAGTTTTGAGTTATTGGGGAAGGATATAAAACAGAAAACAAATATACATGCAACTGAGAGACAAGACTGATGAATGGATCATTTATCTTATGTATGGATCTGTAATTGCAGAAATAATTACTGGAATAGGGATGGAGAGTGAGATGCTAAAGTGAATGAGGATTGGTAACTGGGAGAACAATAGATGATAACTTTAAAGATAATAAATACATTTTCTCTTAGGGGGAAAAAAGAAATTATAGTCTAGAACAAGGCTGAGTAAACTATAGCTTATAGGGAAAATCCAGACTTTGGCCTGTGTGGCCAATTAAAGTAAGTCGTGTGTGTGTGTGTGTGTGTGTGTTTTAAAACAAACACCCAAAGGATTATAAATCATGCTGCTATAAAGACACATGCACACGTATGTTTATTGCGGCACTATTCACAATAGCAAAGACTTGGAACCAACCCAAATGTCCAACAATGATAGACTGGATTAAGAAAGTGTGGCACATATACACCATGGAATACTATGCAGCCATAAAAAAGGATGAGTTCATGTCCTTTGTAGGGACATGGATGAAGCTGGAAACTATCATTCTCAGCAAACTATCCCAAGGACAAAAAACCAAACACTGCATATTTTCACTCACAGGTGGGAATTGAACAATGAGAACACATGGACACAGGAAGGGGAACAGCACACACCGGGGACTGTTGGGGGGTGGGGGAAGGGGGGAGGGATAGCATTAGGAGATATACCTAATGTTAAATGACGAGTTAATGGGTGCAGCACTCCAGCATGGCACATGTATACATATGTAACTAACCTGCATGTTGTGCACATGTACCCTAAAACTTAAAGTATTAAAAAGTTCTTATTGACACACAAACAAACAAACAAACAAACAAACAAACAAAAGAAAGAGGAGATGAAGGAGGCAGCAACAGCAGCCACAACAGAGACCATATATCGGCTATAGAGCCTAAGCTTTACTCTCTGGCTCTTTAGAACAAGCTTACCATCCTCTAGCCTAGAAGCAGCAATGAGAAATTCACCTAAGAGTTTAGTTAGGTCTGAAGATATGGTTGGCTATGGAAGGAGATCAATGAAAGCTGCCACTTTGAACGACTGCAGCTAAAGCAATATCGTCAGGTTATGGCTATTTTTAGCTAGATAGGAATATACTTAGAGAAAAATTTTGAGAATATATCAGCATATATAATGATGAAAGATCATGATGAGTTCTAGAATCACAGTGAAATATTTTGGAGTGTATAAAACAGTAAGGGACTTGAATCAAATGAAAGGATGCACTACTACACACGAAGAAAGAAGTCTGGGTAAAGAATAACATATGTTTAAACATCCTGTGATGTATCACTGACGTTTAGTTATACTTAAGATCCCTGGGTTTCCTCACTTTTTTGTCTTCTTATGCAAATCTAGGATTTATGAAGTCATTGTCCAGACTATATCAGTTCCTTTCTAGGGCCACTCATAAGCAGTTTGCAAGCTCAAGATAAGTAACACATTATGAATCTGTAGAATATGGTAATTTCTATACATGTCCATGCTAATCAAGAAACGATTATTCCTGACTGAAAGAAAACCTGTGTTGGCCGGGCACGTTGGCTCACGCCTGTAATCCCAGCACTTTGGGAGGCCGAGGCGGGCGAATCACGAGGTCAGGAGACTGAGACCATCCTGGCTAACACGGTGAAACCCCGTCTCTACTAAAAATACAAAAAATTAGCCGGGTGTGGTGGCAGGAGCCTGTAGTCTCAGCTACTCCGGAGGCTAAGGCAGGAGAATGGGGTGAGCCCGGGAGGCGGAGCTTGCAGTGAGCCGAGATCGCGCCACTGCACTCCAGCCTGGGCGAAAGAGCCAGACTCTGTCTCAAAAAAAAAAAAAAAAAAAAAAAAGAAACCCTGTGTTATTCTTCTGGGTATTTCCCACTCAGTCAGAATATGTTGGTTGAACCGAGTGAAGCTCTCATACACTTAAAAGGTAAATGAAACTTTTCCTTAAATTTTATATAAAAAAATTAAACCTAAAAGTGTTTCAAGAACACTACAATAAGCATCCTTGTATTTATCATCTATATATAATTTTCTCTTTCTTTTTACGCTCTCTCTTCCACCCCCCACTTCTCTTTACCCTTCTTGTTCACATTTTACTATTACTGCTTTCTCTTTCTTTCTTCCTTCTCTCCTCAGCCCTTCATTTTGTGTGTGTGTGTGTGTGTATATATAGACACAGATTTTTGTTTTTTTTAAAACTGAAGTGGGTAGAACATTGTGGTTAATGATAGAACATAAATTCTTAATGAATACATATTTTCTTCAATATAAAAACAATATAACGTAGCACAATCAAAAAGCTTAACATCAATTCAATAATTCTACTTAGTATTTGAACCCAAATTCACTTTTTCCCAATTCTCCTCATAATATCCTTTATAGATGTTTTCTTTATGACCCAGAATCTAATCTAGAATCATTTACTTGTTATGAATTTAGTTCTTCTTTAATCCAGGAGAGTTTCCCTAGAATACTTTTGCCATCCATGACATTAAAGCCTTGCAAAAATATGCAGTTGAAGTTGAGAAACTACTTTTCCATAGTAGACTGTTTTTGTTTGTTTCATACGAGTGAAAATGTGTATGTAAATTTAGCATACAAATTAAAATGATAAGAGCTAATTGTCTCTATTTTAGTGTCCATTTCGGTGAGAGAATGACACGAAAATAATAGCAGTGGGAATTTTTTTCTGAGAAAGCTGACTTTTGTAGTATAGTATGTTTATTGAGTGTAAAAGGTAATATAAGTAATGATATTAAAGAAAAACATAAATGCTTAATCACACACTCTATCTCCATTACTTACTTTACAACAAAAACTAAGCCAGTTTCTTTAACCAAAAAAGCAAGAGGTTTTGCTTTGAAGCAATTTTCTTACTATATAAAACTACTGAAAACTGATTAGTGTGATTTATTGTATGCTTTGAAATATAATTATTTGATTTTCTGTACCGTAGAAAAGCAGTGCAATATAATTATTTGATTTTCTGTACTATGCTTTAGTATGTAAAATTCGCCATGTATTTATCTACCCTGTAATTTCATGGTGTTACAATGTTATTACTCAATAATGACATAGCAATTACCCTATAATTGCCCTATCACTGAATAGTTATTATCACATAATTAGGGAATACATTTTCAAAGATTGGGAAAAAATATGGCAATTTGGGCCTTGTAAACAGTTATTGTAAACTTAAATATATTTATAATATTAGAGCTTGCATATAAAATAAACCCAATAAATGCAATTTAAAATCCTATAAATAGTTAATGAAAGTAGTTGAGGATTAAGTTTATGACAAGTATATAATCTTGTGATTATATTAATGGAGCAATTATTTACTTCTCATTAAAATCTATTAGTAAAAGTGTTATTAATAATAAGTAATAATGTACACGATTAAAAACAGGATCAGGAATAATAAATGATAGTCTTTATTAGTGGGAAAATAATAAATGAAACAGCTAAAGAGAATTCCTCCTCTATGTCATTATACAGAAATATTATTTGCAAGCATTAAATATGGTAACACTTTGAATAGAAATAAAAATAACTATACATTAAATCATTTGTGCTTCTTAGTTTCTGTACTTTTTAACTTGTGCTGCATGCTGCTAATATACATTTGGTGACATGATTTCGCTCTAAATCAAAATTCTAAAGTAAATCAACATTTTTACCAGTCTATTAAAAATACCACAGCTCCTCCAGATTAATTATTAATTTCCAGAATATTACATTTTTATTTTTGCATATTACACTAGAAATCTCCTTCTCCTAGGCCATCTATAAAATGTTTCCTAGGAAGATTGATGAGTCTTTTGTACCTGAGTCAGATATAAGAACACTGACATTGTTTGTACCAGAACTTTACTATTTCTTCTTCTGGAAATTCACTGGTAGAGTAACTTTTTCTTTTTTCTTTCTTTCTTTTTCTTTTTTTTTTTTTTTTGAGACAGGGTCTCACTCTGGTCACCCAGGCTGGAGTGCAGTGTGTGGCACAGTCTCGGCTCACTACAACCTGCGCCTCCCAGGTTCAAGTGATTCTCCTGCCTCAGCCTCCAGAGTAGCTGGGACTACGGGCACACGCCACCATGCCTGACTAATTTTTGTCTTTTTAAGTAGAGACAGGGTTTCGCCATGTTGGACAGTCTGGTCTTGAACACCTGTCCTCAAGTGATCTGCCTGCCTCAGCCTACCAAGGTGCTGGGAATACAGGCATGAGCCACAGCCTCCAGCCAGAGTAAACTTTCAAAAGTGCATCAATTTCTTTCTCTTGCCTGATTGCCCTGGCCAGAAATCTAATACTATGTTGAATAGGAGTGGTGAGAGGGCATAGGAAGAGAGAAAGCCAAGTTGTCTGTTTGCAGAAGACATGATTGTATATTTAGAAAACCCCATCATCTCAGCCCAAAATCTCCTTAATCTGATAAGCAACTTCAGCAAAATCTCAAGATACCAAATCAATGTGCAAAATTCACAAGCATTCCTATACACCAATAATAGAGATCCAAATCATGAGTGAACTCCCATTCACAATTGCTACAAAGAGAATAAAATACCTAGGAATAGAGCTTATAAGGGATATGAAGGACCTCTTCAATGAGAACTACAAACCACTGCTCACACAAACAAATAGTAAAACATTCCATGCTCATGGATAGGAAGAATCAATATTGTGAAAAGAAAGGTCCATACTGCCCAAAGTAATTTACAGATTCAATGCTATCCCCATCAAGCTACCATTGACTTTCTTCACATAGTTAGAAAAAAACTACCTTGAATTTCATATGGAACCAAAAAAGAGCCCGTATAGCCAAGACAATCCTAAGCAAAAAGAACAAAGCTGGAGGCATCACACTACCTGACTTCAAACTATACTGCAAGGCTACAGTAACCAAAAGAGCATGGTACTGGTACCAAAACAGATATATAGACCAGTGGAAAATAACAGAGGCCTCAGAAATAACACTACACATCTACAACCATCTAATCTTTGACAAACTTGAGAAAAACAAGCAATGGGGAAAGGATTCCCTATTTAATAAATGATGTCAGGAAAACTGGCTAGCCATATGCAGAAAACTGAAACTGGACCCTTTCCTTACACGTTATACAAAAATTAACTCACGATAGATAAAAGACTTAAATGTAAAACCTAAAACCATAAAAACCCGAGAAGAAAACCTAGGCAATACCATTCAGGTCATAGTCATGGCAAAGACTTCATGACTAAAACACCAAAAGCAATGGCAACTAAAGCCAAAATTGACAAATGGGATCTAATTAAACTAAAGAGCTTCTTCACAGCAAAAGAAACTATCATCAGAGTGAACAGGCATCCTCTAGAATGGGAGAAAATTTTTGCAATCTATCCATCTAACAAATGGCTAATATCCAAATCTATAAGGAACATAAACAACTTTACAAGAAAAAAACAACCCCATCAAAAAGTGGGTGAAGGATAGGAGCAGACACTTCTCAAAAGAAGACATTTATGCAGCCAAAAACCATATGGAAAAAGCTCATCATCACTGGTCATTAGAGAAATGCAAATCAAAACTCACGCCAATTAGAATAGCGATCATTAAAAAGTCAGGAAACAACAGATGCTGGAGAGGATGTGGAGAAATAGGAACACTTCTACACTGTTGATGGTAGAATAACTTAGTTTAACGTTGTGGAAGACAGTGTAATGATTCTTCAAGGATCTAGAGCCAGAAATACCATTTGACCCAGCAATCCCATTACTGGGTATATATATATATACACCTGAAGGATTATAAATCATTCTACCATAAAGACACATGCACATGTATGTTTATTGTAGCACTATTCACAATAGCAAAGACTTGGAACCAACCCAAATGCCCATCAATGATAGACTGGATAAAGAAAATGTGGCACATATACACCATGGAATACTTATTACATTTTTTTTTGCATTTTTTAAGTACAGATGGGGTTTCACTATGTTGGCCAGGCTGATCCTGAACTCCTGACCTCAAGTGATCTGCCCACCTCAACCTCCCAAAATGCTGGGATTACAGGTGTGAGCCACTGTGCCCAGCCCTTTCTATGTCTTTTGATTGGAGAGTTTAGTCCATTTATACTCAATATTATTATTAACTATGGAGTAACTCCTGCTATTTTTTTCTTGTTGTTTATTTATTTTTCTTGTTGTTTCATCATCTTTCTTCTTTTTTTCATTCCTGTCTTCCTCTAGTGAACATGATTTCCTGGTGATATGATTAATTTCCTGTTTTTCATTTTTTGGGTATCCATTGTGTTTTTGGTTTGAGGTTACCACGAGACTTGCAAATACTATCTTATAACCCATTATTTTCACCTAACAACTTAATACTATGTAAAAAAATAGCAGATAAGTAAAAAGAAAACTAATAAAAACTCACTTGACTTTGTCTCCTTGATTTTTTACTTTTTGGTGTTTCTATCTGTAGCTTATTTTACTATGTCTTGAAAGTTGATGTAGTTATTGTTTTCATTGGTTTATAGGTTAGCTTTTCAACTTAGAATAAGAGTAGTTTACACACCACAGTTATAATATTTTGTGTGTTATTACCAATGAGTTGTGTACTCTCAGATGATTACTTCTCATTAATATTCCTTTCTTTCTGGTTATTTCTTATAGGACAGGTCCAACGTTGACGAAATCTCTCAGCATTTGTTTATCTGGGAAGGTCTTTATTTCTTCTTTAATTTTGAAAGATATTTTCACTGGATATACTTTTATAGGGTAAAAGGTGGGTTTTTTTTTTTTTTTTGTACTTTATGTATGTCATGCCACTCTTCCTGGCCAGTAAGGTTTCCACTGAAAACTCTGCTGCCAAATATATTGAAGCTGCTTGGTATGTAATTTGTTTTTTTCCTCTTGTTGCTTTTAGGATTCTTTCTTTATCCTTGACCTTTGGGAGTTTGATTATTAAATACCTTCAAGTAGTCTTCTTTGTGTTAAAACTGCTTGGTGTTCTGTAACCTTCTTGTACTTCAATATTGATCTCTCTCTCTCTAGGTTTTGGAAGTTCTCTGTTATCCCTTATAAAGTTTCTACTTATCTCTTTCTCTGCCTCCTCTTTAAGGCTAATAACCGGTTTTTTTTTTTTTTTTTTGAGACAGAGTCTTGCTCTGTTGCCCAGGCTAGAGTGCAGGGGTGCAATCTTGGCTCACTGCAAGCTCTGCCTCCCGGGTTCACTCCATTCTCCTGCCTCAGCAGGCATCCATCATCATGCCTGGCTCATTTTTTGTATTTTTCGTGGAGACGGAGTTTCACGGTGTTAGCCAGGATGGTCTCAATCTCCTGACCTCGTGATCTGCCCGCTTCAGCCTCCCAAAGTGCTGGGATTACAGGTGTGAGCCACTGCCCCCGGCTGGCTAATAACTCTTCTATTTGCCCTTTTGAGGCTATTTTCTGGATTCTGTGGGTGTGCTTCGTTAATTTTTATTCTTTCTTTCATCTCTTCTAAGTGTGTATTTTCAAGTGACCTTTCATGAAGCTCACTAATTCTTTCTTCTGCTTGATCAGTTGTGCTGTTAAAGAACTCTGATACATTCTTCAGCATGCCAGTTGCATTTTTTTTAGCTCCAGTGTTTCTATTTGATTCTTTTTTAGTTATTTCAATCTGTTCATTAAATTTATCTGATAGAATTCTGAATTCCTTCCCTGTGTTATCTTAAATGTATTTAAATTTTGTCAGCACAGCTATTTTGAATCCTCTGTCTGAAAGGTCATGTATCTCTGTTTCTTCAGGATTGGTCCCTGGGGCTTTATTTGGTTCATTTGGTGAGGTAATGTTTTCCTGGATGGTGTCGATGCTAGGAGATATACTGGTCCGCACTGTCTGAGCTTATTTGTATTCATCTTTCTTGGGAAGGCTTTGCAGAGATTTGAAAGGACTTGGGTGTTTTTATCTAAGCTGAGTCTGCTTTAGGGGTTACATGAAGCCCAGTGACACTGTGGTTCTTGCTGACTTACAGAGGTATGATCTTTATGGTCTTGAACATGATCTGGGAGAATTCTCTGGATTACTAGGCAGAGACTCTTGTTCTCTTCCCTTACTTTCTCCTGAACAAAGTCTCTCTCTATGTTCTGAGCAACATAAAGCTGGGGATGGAATAACACAAGCACCCCTGTGGCCACCACATCTATGACTGCACTGGGTCTGACTTGAAGCCAGCACAGTGCTGGATCTTGTCCAAGGCATGCTATCACCACTCCCTGGCTACTACCTATGTCGTTTGCTCTAGGCTCTGGGCAGTGACACAACAGTGGCAATGGCAAAACCAGGCAGGCCTGTGTTCTTCCCTTCAGGGTGATGAGGTTCCCTGGGCCCTGGGTGGTCCAAAGATACTGGGAGTCAGGAACTAGAGTAAAAACCTTAGAAGTCGACCTGGTTTTCTATGGTACTGCAGCTGAGCTAACACTCAAAACACAGCAGGCACTCCTTCCCACTCTTCTCTCCCCTTTCCAAAGGCAGAGAAGTTTACCCTGTAGCCACTGCCACCCTAGGCCATAGGTGTACTGCTGGATTGCCTCTGATGTTCCCTTAAGGCCCAAGGGCTCTTAAGTTAGCTTATAGTAAATGATGCCTGGTCTTGGACTCAGTCTTCAAGGTCGAAAAGGTATAGGAGTCAGGAAGTCTTTGCCACTGGATACTATACTTATTTTTTTTGTGTTCTGGAATGTAAGGTATCAATAAGCATTCCTAATTATCTCTCAATATAAAATGAAATGCATAAAAATCTCCTTATAAAGTTATGCTAATTATTACATAAGCTTCCTTGTTGTACCTGCTTCTCAGTTTCTTGAGAATCATCAGCCATCAACTCCAGTGATCAAGTAAGAAATATCCAAATAACCAATATCTCTGACAGGTATTACAGTAGACTTAAAAACCTGAGGTTTATTTATTTTGCTCACAGATGATGGATATTGGAAACTTCATTAATTCTTAAGAGGCCAGAAAAAAATGTATTATTGCTTTCAGGTACATAGGAGCTAAAAGTTTTCAAACATCAATGAACTTCAGAATATATATCAAGATAAAATCAATGTCTTTTAGGTAAATCTCCATTATGCATTTACAGTAGTGAGTGTTTTTTTCTAAGTGTGCCTTTAAATCTTCCAATTCTAACTAAAATGCATTACATTCTGTATGGTAAGCTTTCTCCTAAGAGTTAAATTACAGCATGTATTGAATTTAGCTCTGAAATGAGAGGACAAAAATTGATTAGAGAGCTGTCTTATCAAGAAAGATTAAAGCAAGTACATATTTATAGCTAAGTTGAAGGGGAAATAGGTTAATTTGTACATGTATTTGAATAGGGCAAATGTCAGAGTAAAGAGGAATTATTTATTTTGGTACAAGGTATTACGCAGCTCAGAATATTGGGATAAAATATAGAAAGAGATATTTTGGTAAAACTTGAACTGTAAGATAGATGTAGTCTTTGTAGGAAAGTAGTAAAACTAAAATGGACTGGCCTACTTTTAAGAAATGTGTTAACTTTACTCAAGGAGTGGGAAGAAACCAGATGATGTGTTATGCTTTTTATCTCTACTGTTTTTACAACATTTTTTTCGGGGTGTGAGGGGACTTTGAAAAACTTCTGAGACTCTGTTCATTTTTTATTTTAAGTAAGATACATCCACCAACAAAAATAATAATATTAACAAGTTACCTGTGGAAGACCTACTATTACTTGAATTGTAATGCAATTGCATTAATTAAATTGCATCAAATACTTTGGTATAAAAATACTAATATCTGAATTTAAATTAAGTGAATTTAAATTGAGTAAATTTTAAAATGTTTGCTACGTACTCCCTAAAAGAAAGAAAAAATTAATAATAATAACAACAAACGTAATCCCAATGACAGCCATTATAATGACAGCAAAAATAATTTGAATTCTAGTATGTCCTGTAGTGAGCCAAGTGTGAGACATGAATTGGCTGCACTCTCGTTGGTCTCATTTCATGGACTTCCCACAAAATAATTACTGTGTATTAGTCCGTGTTAGTCTAGTGTTAAAAACAAGTAATTTTCATGTACTATAGCTTGTAAATAAAAGCTAAGAGCTGTATGTGGTGTGTAATTGAAGAAATGAAGATCTCTCCTACAATGGAGGGAAAGTAGTCTGTGTTAGACATACTGACATGGTAAAAGAATTTTGTAGCGTGCTTTTGTTCTACAGACAATTATGCCTTAAATTTTGACTTTGGAACTTAACCCCTGTATAAGATGCAACTCCACTCTACTCCAGTTAACTCTTTTGATTCTCATATCATGAGGTAGACACTTTCAGTGACTCTGTTTATGACAGGAAAATTAAGGAATATAGAAGTTGCATAATTTGACCAAGACCAAATTAGTAATCCTGTAAATGGTAGAAACACTATTTAAATCAAAACTGTTTAAAGTCCAAGTTTGTGTTCTTATACACTTCCATATAGTCCAAGTTAGTGATCTACAAACTGTAGAGTATATCAGAATCACCCAAAGGCAGTGTTACATATCACTTCTCCACTGTGCATTCAGTGGTGTTACATTTGCAACTTGAAATTGGCATAGTGGGAGTATTTGCACCCCAGAAATAGGTAAACACTACAAATCAGAGCCTTTCTTCTTCTTAAAAAGACATTGCTAGGGCCACCACAGAGTTTCCTACTCAATAGGTCTTAAGTGGGTCCCAATAATTTATATTTCTTGGAGGCCCTAGGTGATACTGTTGCTGGTATCTGAGACCACACTTTGAGTACCGCTAATCTTAATCATTTTTATCCATATATAAACAGGTTTATTGCAAGCATTGAATAATGCAGTAAGATACTATGTATTAATAAAATCATATTTATGTTGGCCTTTAATTGGATATTAATATTTCGTCAAATTGTAAGAGACTAGAAAAATTTAAACTCATATAGGAAAAAATGTAAAATTTCATTTTTAATGTATATGTTAAGTGAAATGTACAGTCTTTTTTTCTAACTATGACAATTTCTACATAAATTGGAGTAAGCTTTCACATAAATCTGAAAAAGGTAACCTATATTTTTCTATAGACTCAAAAAACAAAACAAAGTAAGTTAATACCTGAACTTAATGCACTAGTTCTTAGGAGCTTTAAGAGAAAGCATAACATGTAGTCTCAGCAGTTTTAATATTCATAAGAATTGTGTTCTTGATTTTATGTGTAAGCTTATTGGTTTTATTTGTTTCAATTTTACTTGTTTAAAGTCAGGGATTCATTTCTATACAATATTCTTGAGTCTATCCTTAGAATTATTTATCTCAAAATGCTTAATCTACTGACAAAAAGGGCAAAATTAATGGTGTGGATGATAGTATAGTAAACATTAATTGTAAAATATTTGGGTGAATTATTATTTGAAATATTTAAAGACATAATTTATAACTGCCATTTAAATCCTGACTCAATTTTTTTTTTGCATTTATTATTGATCCTTTACTAAAATAATAATTTATTGAATAATATTTGAAAATCATTTAAGGCCGGGCGCGGTGGCTCACGCCTGTAATCCCAGCACTTTGGGAGGATGAGGGGGGTGGATCACGAGGTCTGGAGATCGAGACCATCCTGGCTAACACGGTGAAACCCCGTCTCTACTAAAAATACAAAAAAATTAGGCGAGGTGGCAGGTGCCTGTAGTCTCAGCTACTAGGGAGGCTGAGGCAGGAGAATGGCGTGAACCTGGGAGGCGGAGCTTGCAATGACATGAGATGGCGCCACTGCACTCCAGCCTGGGGGACAGAGCGAGACTCCGTCTCAAAAAAAAAAAAAAAAGAAAAAAGAAAATCATTTAAATAATAAACTTTTAAGGAAAATATTTGGAAGGTTATAAACAGATGGTATATCGGGTACTATTAATATCTTCTAGGTCAAAATGTAAACAGGATATTTGGTTCTCTAGTGAGAGAGAGAGTTTGTATATTTTAAAGCCAAAATATTCAAGATAAGTTCTTTGGATCCTGTCTTCTGTGCGTTAGGACCACCATGTTGCCAACCTCCAAGGGGATTACATCGTACACACAGGCAACAAACACTGAGTTGGCAAAATTGCAGCCCTGCCATACATTTTTTAGTTAAATACAGTTATTGGAATTGGTCCTAGAAGATGGTTTATAACTGTTAAAGCCATTTGCATCAAGTACCTTTTGAATGTTAAATTTAGCTCTTTCATTCTGAGGCTCAAAATCCTGCTTACTACACACTTGTCATGTATCCATGCTTATTGTAACATAATTGATATCGTCACAGGCTTAGATAATTAGGACATTAGAACTATGGTCTAGTTTGAGATTCACTTACTAATATTGCCTACTTGTTTTCTTCTTGATTAGTAGATCTATAAGTATTTTTCAGGGGGTGCTAAGTAAGTCATTCTTTTCAAAAACAGTACATCTTCAGAGAAATTGATGTAATGTTTCCAGTCTTCATGGTCAAATCATGTTTAACAGCTCTGTTTTGAGCTCCACCAATCACCTGCATTGCAAAACATCATAAAACAGTTAAACTTCTTTTGGTGACAAGAGATGAATAAAATATCTTAGCTCTTGGTTCCAAAGGCACAACATGATACAAGTTGGCAAGGAAGACAGAGGCATTGCTTTTTGGCTCCAAATAGCTTCATTGCTGGCTGCTGTAAAAGAAGTATGTTTTCAGCAGGCAGAAATTGACAGGAATACATAAGCTATTTTGGCAAGCACTTTTGCTTTTGGTCTTTTCCAGCTGATGCGCCAAGATGATGAAAGGCCCCAAACAAATTAACAATATTTTGTTTCTTCCTTTCAACCTTACAGCCAATAGAAATACAGTACAATTTGAAAAAAGATTAAAAGATGGAAAAAACAATGACTAAAAGGAATGACTGAGAGCATGATGGGAACTTTGAAGCAGCTTATTCCACTTGATACAGTGGAAAAATAATTAAACATTTGTTTATTAAATGCTCACTATATTCTGGCATTGGTCAGATAACAAGTTGAATCAGAAGCTTTTGTTCTAATGAAGAGACAGGGCCCATTACCAGATACTTATTGTAAGGAATGATGTAGTAATAGTATGAACAAATATCAAGGGGTACATAGGACCTGGTCTGTCTCCACACATATCCTATATTGTTGCATAATATTGGGCAAATCATTTCATTTCATAATATTGGCAAATCATTTCATTTCATTTCTTGCAAATCATTTCATTTCTTTTGATTTTTTCATCCCTGTTGCACTGAATGCTGGCTGGAAGAAAATGCAAAACCTCTCAAATTTTGTGATTAGCTGAGCGAGGAACTTATCTCCCTTCTGAACTGTAAGGCATGGGTGTAGAATGGAGTCATCAAAACCAGTACCCACAACACTCGTCGGAAAAAAAAAAAAAAAAAGAAAGAAAGAAGTATAGGTCAATGGGAGGTACTAGAAACATTGATCAAATGTAGAGTATACGTCCCAACTGAATGTGTTACAATTTTTTAAAAATAAAGCATTGTAGAGGTGGGGACAAACATGTACCAAACACACGTGTACACAAACACACACACACATAGTTGTCAATGAAATCTTACTTGAATCTTACAGAATAAATAATATAAGGAGGAGGAAGGCATAGTGGATTTAGAATTTAAGTTCAGCTTTGAACATTAGTATTTACAAAATCATAGAGGAACAGAAAATGTTATTCTAAAATGAGGCATATGACCGATAAGTATATCATTTCAGAGACTCAAATATTCACTTGAAATAAAAAAAAATTTGAGAAGTCTGGACAAGAAAATCCAGATACAGTAGCTTGAAATAAGTTTAAAAACATAGATCAGCTAATTTTTGTATTTTTGTAGAGACAGGGTTTCACGATGTTGGCCAGGCTGGTCTTGACCTCTGACCTCAAGTGATCTACCCACCTTGGCCTCCCAAAGTGGCAGGATTACAGGAATGAGCCACCACACCCAGCTATGGTGGCATGTGCCGTAATCCCAGCTGCTCCGGAGGCTGAGGCAGGAGAATCGCTTGAACCCAGTAGATGGAGGTTGCAGAGAGCCGAGATCACGCCACTGCACTCCAGCCTCGTCAACAGAAGGAGACTCCGTCTCCAAAAAAACAAAAACAAAACAGAAGAACAACAACAAAATATATATATATGTATATATATAGCTACACATAGATTGGTTTGAAATTTTATTGAAACTATTAACATGAACTTTAAATTCCTGGAAAGTATTGAGAATACAGGAGATGAGATGACTGGTAACATTGTTTCATTAAAGTGACAACTTAGATCTACATTATTTGTCCAGATGCTTTTCTTCTATTAAAGTGAGTATGCATTCAATATTTTTCTTAAATCAAAGCCAGTAAATGAAATTTGGTATTCTCTTATTCTGCATGTTTATATTATTTTAGGCTTTATAGGACTTGAACCAAAGTAGAAAACTATTTAGTATGGCTTGAAGAAAATTCTGCCTCATAGAAGGGAGCTAGAGGTGAGAAAGACTTGAAGTTGATTTTTGATCTCCAAATACATGCTTTTGCTTTTCGGCATTAAAAAAACTATTTTATGTGTATGAGCCTTTTTCTTTTATATATAATGTAAACTGTATCTCATAATATTGAAAGTGAGACCTGTTAAAAGTTTCATGATATTTTTTAAAGATGCATTTTGAAGCTTTTGTTCAATACAAAAAATTAAAAATTCACAAATAATTTCATTGGCCATACTTCAAATTACAGTCAGTTTGTCAAAAGAACTTATTCAGCATATTAGCTTCCAATATTTGAAGAGCTGGGAAATCTACCATATTTAATTTATATTTAAGAAAATTGTTTTTTTAATTATTGCTTTCCTCCTGTTCCATTACCATGTCTGAGAAGTTTAATTATCAATAGTCTCAGACTTACTGATTTATTATTAACATCCAGATATGTTTTTATTCAACCTGGTAACTGTTGTTAGTTATTAAATGAAAAACAAATAAATTATATTAATTAGGAATAAAAACTAATTGAAGGGATACATTAGAATCTAAAAATGTAATATCAAAAGCAAACACATTCAGAGACTGAATTTAATTAAAGACTTAAAAGTCAACAAATAAATCTGCTCTGAATGCCAACTACTTTGCTGCACCTCTACTATTACCATCTGGTTCATATGTCCTGACCCTGCTCCTGGACTATGTCAATAGTTCCTTAAATGGTCTTGCTGCTTTCTAGTTCTTCTGTGATCCATTCTCTAAATAGCTATTGCTTTGTGGTCCAACCATAGTGATTTTCTTTCCATTACCTAAACATTTAAAGATCCCTTTTGTATAGCACCTGCTGGTCCTCTCTTGGGATGCTGCACCACCACAAGCTCGCATGCTTGGCTGTTTCTTACCAGCCTCCTTTCTGCTCATGGGTCATCACCTCTGCGAGGCTTCCCTGACCATTACAATTAATGTAGCTGCGAACCAAATGCATACCCTCTCATATGTCTATTTTTCTTTAGACAATATTAATTTCATGAGACTTCCCTGTCTTATTTACTATTGTATTTCCAGTGTCTAAAACATTGCTGGAATATAGAAGACTCTCAAAACTGTTTACTAAATAAAGGAAAACTCTAATTGAGGAAAGTCGTAGAAAGTGGTTAATTTTATGAGATTTAAAAGATTTACTGATTATGATTATTAACTAGCAACATTTTAAATTTAGAAGAGACGAAGTACAACTGGAACAGTCTTTTTAAACTTCTTTTTACCTTATAATGTGCAGATTATAAAAAATAATAAAAATAATTATTTTGATTAATTAACACGTGAAATGACTTGGAAACATTCTTAGAACATTATGACTAGATTCATATTAGAATTAAATAATTTTTCAAGTTTTCAATATCTGTATATATAATATTCTGATAACTATAAAAGAGTAAAGTGCTCTTATTCTTTCATTTTCTTCCTAATTTCTGTTTGAATAATTAAATGTCATTTTGCCTATTTTTATGATAAGTTCTACTTGGGTATATGATAAAATGACCCATTTTCATTTGGTTATGTAACTGTTTTAGAAAATTTATTTTAAATAACAAGAATATTTACTATAATGAATATAATTAATATACATTTGTTAGGTCAAAGGAATCTTCTGCAGGCCATTTTCTGAGTGCATCTTTCCTCTCTTTTATTAATGGTTCATATTGGACAATTTGTTAAAATATGGAAATTGAGGAGATACATTAGAAAGGTCAACAAAAATATAAACAGTCTTAAGTTTCCAAGTGACATAAAACATAGTGATTTGAGTAAGGCCTAGAAGTTATAAGGCTCTGTGTTTTTTTCTCCAAATGTTATTTAAATAGAGTATCTAAGTGATTTTTATAGTTCTCTTCGTTCTTCCATTAGTTTATAATTTAAAACCCTGTGATTAAATATTTCAAACATTAGCATTTTCAGAGTATAAAATGTATAAATGCAAATTATTTGTATTGCCAATGAATTTTTAACTTTCAGAACTGTAAATTCTCCCAAAGTTGGGGATGCTGGGAACCATGAGGATACTGTCACTACTTCATCTCGGCACATATTCCACTTGCTTTCACTACAACTCTCTGTTTATTTTTAATGAAATCTGTAGTGCCTCTAAAATGTGTACTTTGCATTTGATATGCTTTCTCAACATTAGCTCATTAATCTTCTAGCCTTTCTAACAAGTCATAGAAAAGTGAGTCTATTCCAAGTGCAAAAATCCACAGAATAAATTTAGCATTAAGTTGTTTGTGACTGAAAGCCATAGAAATTATGGTAGTAATTAGAAATGGTATAAGAAATGCTCTGTATCCTTTTTTCCTACATTTTCTTTTTCTCTTCCTGTCTTTCTCGTATTATTTTTTCAACATTTATCTTTTAGACAGTAAGTATAGTAAGAGGAATGAGTTGATATTGACTAGTAATTATAGTAGCATACTTTTTATTTAATTTTTCTCTATAAATTTACATTCTCTGCTTAAATTCTCCATCTCATCCTTCAGTATATTGACCTCTCATGCTCTATTATATTATTTTAGTCACAGTTATTTTAATGTTCTGGTTTAATAACTGTAAACTGCGAGAACATTAGAGGCTTTGGATCTTGTTATCTTCCTCTAGAAGGGATTCACTTCAAGTTCTTCAGTCTCCTAGGACTGAATTGTTCTCAAGGCCTCTCAGCCATGGCAGTTGTGATGTCCAATTTCTTTCTCTTCTGTCTGGCACAGTTCAGTCTAGAGATTCTGCTCATCTTGTCAGTTCCCTCAGCAATCATTTTTAGTTAGCAGATGCCACAGCAAGAGGAGTTTAGTGTTATTTTAATGTCTCTGTATTTCTCTCCTACATACCTCCTCAGATTTTGACTGCATGAGAAGCTCTCAGGATTCTTCAAATTTTTTTTTGTATGTCGCTAGCATTGGTTTGATACAATCTCACTTACCACATTCAGAAATAATTTATAAAAAATATAGTATCCTTATTTAGTAGTATTTATAATATTTAATAATTTTAGTATTTAGTAATTGAGTAATATTTGTAGGAATAAGATTTTAAAATAACAACAATATTTCTTATACCATTATTTGAGAAGTCTTTATGTAAGAATCAAACTGTTACAGCATGTGCTCAAAAACTGACTACTTTGTAATCTAAGATGAAAGGTGTAGAGTCAAATGAATAACGTTTTGGGGACAGCTTTTGACTGAGCACATGATTTTAGTTGGATCAATTAACTGTTCTCAGCCTCAGATCATCCTTTTGTAGGAAATCAACTTTTTCAGTCTCACTTCCTCTATGAATAAAGATTATCTGATAAATGAGAAAACCCGCTGAGATCCGCAGAAAGAGGGTACAATGTAAAAGTAAAACATTGTTTTGTAAAAGGAGCTATCTCAGTAAGGGATTGCTTTATTGAGCAATCTGAACTAATTGTGATAACCTCAAAGGGTAGTAAAATACACTGATCTATGCCACCAACACTGCTATGTTAGCAGATCTAGAAAGGGTGAGCAGAGATAGTAGGGAATGAGATCACAGACTTAAAAGAGTACAGGAATGGTGTGGGTATAGATTATGTAGAAGTTTTTTAGGCCACCGTGTGGACTTTGCTATTTAGAGTCAGTTAGGAAGCCAAATTAGGGTTGTAAGAAGAGGAATGTCATGATTAGATTTTCTTATAAAATATTTCTTATATGGCTGCAATATTCTGAATAGATTAATGAGAAGTAATGACAGAAACTGAAGGGGCAATAAGAAACTTATACAATAATTTTTGCTTATCTCTTTTATTCTGTCAGGAAGGTAAATGTTTGTGAGAAGCCCACTAATAGATCATACCTCAGGCTCAGTTGGCCAGGATTGAGTTATTGCTTACTCTTGAGCTGCAAGTGTATCTAAGAAAGGAGATATCTGGTATTGTCTGTGGATATAGTGGAAGACTGACTCTGCTGGCAAAAAAAAAAAAGGGAGAAATAGCCATTGGTTAGGCAATGAATAATGCTTTTCATGGTGATATTTAGGCTTAGAGCATTACGAATGCCTTGAAGCTATTAGGTAGGATATTAAATTGATGAAGTTATTTGAGAATAGCCTTTCTGACTGTTCCAGAAAAATGGACCAGTGGTGAGCAAGACAAGAAGTAAGGAATCCAATTAGAAAGATCTTGCCGTAATTCAGAAGACACATGATAGCATATGAAAGTGGCCTGGGATTGACTGAATGTGAGAGCTGAGGGTCATGGAGAGGAAGCATCAATGATGTTGCTCACACTAGATTTCTAGATTGGACAAATGGTTATAATATGTTGCCATTATTGACACTTGTGCTTTTGTTTTGAAGGGGAGCAAGTTTGGGAAGGAAATGATGAGATTAGCTGTGATTATGCTGAGTTTAGATGTGCCTGGAAAAAAATCTAAATAATAATATGAAATAAGCAAAGTCTGAAGCACAAGAAAAATATCAAAGCTAAAAATATATATTTTAGAGTTATATACATGCTGATAATTCTGGCCAAATTATAAAATAGTTAATCGAGAAAAAACTAAGATTGAATCAAGATGGTGTTGTGAACAAACACTTTCACTCTCCTGTCCTATATGCAAAGAAGGGACAGCGAGAGTGAGGCAAATAGCAGATAAAGGGAGGTTCAAAAATAAAATATATAATGGAAGAATATTTGTGATGAATTGGAAATGTTCAGTCTCAGACTATAAAGAGCATATAAAATATAATCTTTATAAATATATAGTTTTCTTTTTTTTGGAAGATAGTGGATTAGAGGCTTTTGTATGTCTCAGCCATGTGGAAACAGGAAAATAGCACATAAAAACGAGCTCTGAGAGTGTTAATTCAAGAATAAAGACAATAATTCACCAGAATAGCCAAGGACAACCCAGACCCTGGAGAGGAGAATGTGGGCAAGCAGTCCCTGTTATGGCTTTTGGCTGATAAATATATGAGTGAAGCCCCACTACGTGAGAGGGTTAGTTACCCTCCCTCTATGTCTCTCCTTTCCTCTGGGGATCTGTGCAACCCAGGCCAAGGGAGAGCACCACTTTTCTCTCAAGCCCTGGAGCTAACTTGGGGAGAGGCTGAGAGACAGACAGAGGGAAAGACACTGGGAAAAGCTGCAGGCATTTTCCCAGACCTAGGGCTGAGAAGAGGATGCCATTTTCAACCTAGTCTCATAGAAAATCAGATAAGGAGTGGGAGAGAGGCAGATACCACTCCCCTGGAAATCTAATCCTCACCACAGTTTACCCCTAAGGAAGGAGGGAGTGCAGCCTCCCAAAGCTCTTTTGGGTCAAAGAAAACATGAACATGGTGCCAGGTATTGAATGTAGCAGCACAAAAACCCTGGAATAGACATATAGGATGGATGACCCCTGCAATGGGGACATCTCTTGCCTCCATTCCCCTCTTCAGTGCACTGTTGTAGACTCAGCAGTGGCCCTTCCAGTTAGGGCCTGAGGAGTATGAGCTGAAAGAAACCACTTGTCGGCCAAGCACAGTGGCTCACACCTGTAATCCCAGCACTTTGGGAGGCTGAGGCAGGTGGATCACCTGAGGTCAGTAGTTCGAGACCAGCCTAACCAACATGCAGAAACCCCATATATACCAAAAATACAAAATTATCCAGGTGTGGTGGTGCATGCCTGTAATCCCAGCTACTGAGAAGGCTGAGGCAGGAGGAGAATTCCTTGAACCTGGGAGGCGAATGTTGTGGTGAGCCGAGATCGTGCCATTACACTCCATCCTGGGCAACAAGAGTGAAACTCAGTCTAAAAAAAAAAAAAAAGGAAGAAGAAGAAGAAGAAAAGAAAAAGAAATTAGTTCTCAGGATTTTTTAGCCTCTCCAACCCCAATGAAGGTGAACACATGCTGAGAGAGGACACTTTTTATGCTCTCCATTGCCTCGGCCACCACCCCTATCTGTTAGCTCTTATTCTTAAGTGCCATCTGCTAAACTATAGCCTGAAATATACCACCAAACAAAAATACATCACTGCAATAAGAAATATCTGAGAAAGCCACTGCATGAATCTATCTGCAGCCAAGGAACCTGTATGGAGCCTCAGCACCTTGAAAGCACTCAAAAATAAAGCCAATTGATTATATGCAACATATATCACGGTCATGCCATCAAGAGTAAAAAGAATAAAAAATAAAGAAGTACCACTGAAATTAAAAAAAATAAAAACAAACAAAAAAAGTCTCCGAATCATCAGCTCCCTGAGATGAGAAGGAATTGGCACAAGAACTGAATGTCAGAGTTTCTCATCACCTCAAAATAATACCACTAGCTCCCAAGCAATGAATCTAAATCAGAACAAAATGTCTGGAATGACAGATATAGAACTCAGAATGTGGATGACAAGGAAACTCAACTAGGTTCAAGAGAAAGTTGAAATTCAACTCAAAGAAGCCAGAAAAATTATCCAAGACTTGAAAGGCAACAGAACTATATTAAGCTATATTAAGATGGAACCAAACAGAACTTCTAGAATTGAAAATTTTCCTATAAGAACTTCAAAATTCGGTTGGAAGCCTTAACAACAGGCAAGACCAAGCAGAAGAAGGAATTTCAGAGCTCAGAGTTTGATCCTTTAAATTAACCCAGTCGGACAAAAGTTAAAAAAAAAAAAGAATTTAAAAAACAAACAGAGCTTTTGAGAAATATTGGTTAAAGTGACAACATTTACTACTTATTGGCTTTCCCGAGAAAGAAGATAAAGTAAGCAACTTTGAAAACATATTTGAGTATATAATTCAGGAGAATTTCCACATTCTTGCTAGAGAGGTCAACATGCAGACATAAGAAATCCATAGAACTCCTGCAAGATAATATACAAGATGACCATCCCCAGGTCACATAGTCATTAGAGTATCCAAGGTTGATGTAAAGAAAAAAAAAAACTTAAAGGCAGGTAGAGAAAATGGTCATATTACCTATAAAAGGAAATTCATCAGACTAATAGTCTCAGCAGAATTCTCAGCAGAAATCTTATAAGCCAGAAGGAACTGTGTCCCCTTTTTAGCAGTATTAAAGAAAGGAAATGCCAGCCAAGAATTTTTATATCTTTCCACACTAAGTTACATAAACAAAGGACAAGGAAAGTCATTCCCAGACAAGCATTTGCTAAAGGAATTCATTGCCATCAGGCCAGCCTTATAGGTATGCTTAAGGACGTTCTAAACATGGAAACAACATAACAATATCTGCTACCACAAAAGCTCACACAAGCACATAACTACAGATCCTATAAAGCAACTACACAATCAAGACTACAAAGCAACTAATTAACACTACAACAGGAAAAAATCTCTCATATCAATATTAATCTTAAATATAAATTATCAAAATGCTCCACTTAAAGGCAGAGAGTGGCAAATTTTATGAAAAACAAGAAGCATCCCTCTGCTGTCTTTAAGAAAACCATATTTATGTAATGACTCTCATAGGCTCAAAGTAATGAGAAAGAGAAAGACCTATCACACAAATGAAAAATGAAAAAGAGCAAGTGTCACTATTCTTGTATCAGATAAAACAGGCTTAAATGAACAACAGTAAAGGACAGAAGGGAATTTCATAATAATAAAAAGTCTAATTCAACAATAGGCTTTACTATTCTAAATATGCTTGCAACCAACAATGGAACAACCAAATTTATAAAACAACTATTTGTAGACCTAAAAAAGACTTATACGTACACACAATAATAGTGACATCTTCAACACCCCACTGACAGCATTAGCATTAGATGGCTCATTGAGGAAGAAACTAACAAAGAAATTTGGGACTTAAATTGGAACTTGACCAGTTGGACTTAATTGATTTCTACAGAATAGTTTATCCAACAATCACAGAATATACATTTTTGTTCATCTGCACATAGAACATACTCTTAAGATTTACCACATGCTTGACCATAAATTCAGTATCAAACAAAATGAAAGAAAATTAGAATCATACCGAGAATTTTCTTGGACCAAAGTGGAATAAAAATAGAAATCTCTCAAAACCACACAAGTACATGGAAACTACACAACTGACTCTTGAATGACTTTTGAGTAAACAACAAAATTAAGGAAGAAATCACAAATTTATCTAAAATGAATGGAAATAGAGGCACAACATATCAAAACCTCTGGGATGTGGCAGAAACAGTGTTAATAGGCAAGTTTATAGCTCTAAATGCCTACATCAAGTAGATCGAAAGATCTCAAATTAACAAACTAATCTCACACCTGAAGAAACTAGAAAAACAAGAACAAACTAAACCCAAAGCTAGCAGAATAAAATAAATAACTAAAATCAGAGCATAACTGCATGAAATTGAAACCCAAAAAACCATAAAAAGGATCAATAAAACAAAAAGTTGACTTTTTCAAAGGATAAATAAGATTCATAGACCACAAGCTAGCTTACCAAAGGAAAAAAAGAGAAAATCAAAATAAGGTCTTAGAAATGACAAAGATGACATGGCAACCAGTACCACAGAAATAGAAAAGATCCTCAGAGATTATATTAACATCTCTATGCACACATACTAGAAAATCTAGAGGAAATGGATAAATTCTTGTAAATCAACAACTTTCCAAGATTGAAAGAGGATGAAAAAATGAATCCCGAACAGACCAATATCAAGTATTAAAATTGAACCAATAATATAATCCTTACTAATCCAAACAATGCTGTGGATGAGATGAATATACAGCCAAATTTTACCAGACATACAAAGAAGAGCTGCTGCCAATTCTACCAAAACTATTCTGACAAAGCAAGGAGGAGGAACTCCTTCCTAACTCCTTCTACAATACCAGTATCATCCTGACACCAAATCTGATAAAAACTCAAAAAAAAAAAAAAAAGTGATAACTACCGGCAACTATCACTGATTAAAATGTATGAAAATATGCTCAGCAAAATATTAGCAAACCAAATCCAACAGTACACCAAAAGTTAATTCACCACAACCAAGGGGGCTTCATTCCTGGAATGCAAAAGTGGTTCAATGTACACAAATCAATAAATGTGATTTACTACAAAAATAGGATTAAAAGCAAAAACTATATGATTATCTTAATAGTTGCAGAAAAAGCATTTGATGAAATCCAGTATCCCTTCATGATAAAAATCCTCTACAAACTAGGCATTGAAGGAAAATACCTCAAACTAATGAGTCATCAATGACAAAACCATAGCCAACATCATACTCAATGGGTAAAAGTAAGAAGCATTACCCCTAAAACTGGAACAAAACAAGGATGTCCATTCTCACCACTCCTATTCAATGTACGACTGGAAGTCTTAGCCAGATAAATTAGACAAGAAAAAGGAATAAATAGCTTCCAAATGGAAGAGGAACGCAAATTATCTGCCTTCACTGACAATATGATTATATACCTAGAAAACCATAAAACTTCTGCCAAAAGACTCTTAGGTCTAATAAATGACTTCAGCAAAACCTTAGGCTACAAAATCAGTGTACAAAAATCAGTAGCATTCCTATGCACCAATAATGTCCAAGCTGAGAACCAAATCAAAAACACAATCCCATTTATGATAGCCACACACACACAAATACCTACGAATACATCTAACCAAGGAAATGAAAGATCTATACAAGGAGAACTACAAAGCACTGCTGAAAGAAAACATATGTGACACAAACAAATGGAAAGGTACATCATGCTCATGGATTAGAAGAAACAAAATTGTTAAAATGGCCATACTGACCAAGGCAGTCTACAGATGCAATGCTATTCCTTTTAAGTTACCAGTGCAATTTTTCACAGTATTACAAAAGACAGTCCTAACATTAATATGGAACACAATGGGAGCCCAAATATCCAAAGCAATACAAAGCTAAAGTGATACAGCCAGAGGCATCATATTAATTGACTTCAAACTAAACTACCAGACTACAGTAACCAAAACACTATGGTGCTGGTATAAAAGAGGCACATAGACAAATGGAACCACAATCCCAAAATATGTGTGAGAAAATATTGCTGAACAAATAGAAGTAATTTAAGGAGTTGACCCTAGAATTTCTCTTTGAGAAGAGAAATTGTACTTATTGTCTTAGATACAGGAAAAGTAAATTGTCAACAAAAACGTGCTACTGGAAAGTTTCTTTGAGCATGGAAACCAAATTTTTAGTCATAAATTTAAGGAGACAAGTCAGCATATTTGCTTATTTTTGAAAATTAGCTGGAATTTTGGATGTAATCATAATTGGAGTTTTGCCAAGTGGGTAACACAGAGGGAGAGTGAGTTAGGTGTTTTGATTTTATTAAAGAAGAAATTGTGATGATGGACCTAGAAGTACAAGCTGCATACAGAGTATATGGCAGGCCTGTGGACAGTGGTAGACACAAAAGTGGTAGAGTCAATGGATTGTATGATCCAGATAAATTAAGGCCTTGTTGATCTGTGTACACAGTAAATGAGTTGAAATGTTAGGAAGTGGTAGTGAGTCTGTTTTAAATTAAGGTTTTGGATGCCATATACATATTGGTAATAAAAATATCTAGGTAAGGAATATGAGATGAGGTGGGCAAATGGGATCAAGAAAAATATTTTAAATGAGGATGTGAAAGATCTTGAATTTAAAGTGGTATGGACCTTAGAACTAGTAAATCTTGAAGGCTACATAATAAGCAACAATGATTAGCAATAAAGAGACGTATGATGACCCAGGTGTTAAAACTTAAATGAAAGCTTTATATTGATCACAAAATTTCAAAATAGCTTGGGGTATAGCCAGATGACATGAGTTTCAAAAACGTTAGGATTATAGGAAGTAATGAGAAATATCTGAAACCATCAATTAGGAGCAAGTAGAACACTCCTCTACCTCCAGACACAGGCCTGTGGTACGGATGTGGTGTGGGAGAAATAAGTAGCCACCCTTAAGAGAGCTATAGAAGAAATGACTCTTAGAAAGTTGAATTATGAGAAAGAATGCGTGGAGAGGAAGTTTAAGGTGTAGGAGAGATCTGTCGGTTAAAACATATGTTTTAAAGGGGATGGTGGAAGGATTTGAATAATTAAGGAAGAGTCTGAGATGAGGAGATAGCAGGGAAGAATTGAGATAAAAAATATGTAAAACAAAGATACCTTACTTGTCTTTTAATTAAAAATGAATAATTGATTCTCATTATAGCCTCCTGAAGCTTGATCATGGTGGTGATTATGGCATCAGAGTTGGCTCAAGTGATAGTTCTGTGGAAGACTCAGAGCTCTGTTGGCCTCACTTACATATCACTGAGTGTGGTGACACAGCTGAGAAGTGGCTGAATACACCATTGCACATGCAGCTAGATGGCTTCACATTACCCTAGAACCTCTGAAACTTTGTAGGCTGTCTTTTAAATACAGATTTGGGCTGATATTTCCTGTTGCATACTAGTATTTTGTGCATTTAGCTGCTAATGATTGTCTTAATATGTGTATTAGCCAGGGTTCTCTAGAGGGATAGAACTAATAGGAGATATATATATATGTGTGTGTGTGTGTGTGTGTGTGTGTGTGTGTATAAAACAGGATATAAACAGGATATATATATGTAAAAAATGGGATATATATATATACACACACACATATATATATATATATATATATATATAATGGTGTGTTTACTAAGTATTAACTCAACCATCAAGAGGTCCCACAATAGGCCATCTGTAAGCTGAGGAGCAAGGAGAGCCAGTCTGAGTCCCCCAGCTGAAAAGCATGAAGTCCAGATGTTCCAGGGCAGGAAGCATGTAGCACAGGATAAAGATGTAGGCCGGGAGGCTAGGCCAGTCTAGTCTTTTCACGTTTTTCTGCCTGCTTTATATCGTAGCCATACTGGCAGCTCATTAGCTGATACCCACTCAGATTAAGGGTTGGTCTGCCTTTCCCAGCCCACTGACTCAAATATTAGTCTGCTTTGGCAACACCCTCACAGACACACCCAGGATCAAGTTGACACCCAGTATTAATCACCACAAGTCCCCCCCTTGTCAGCTTGAACCCATATACATCTTCTGAGATAATACACAATATTCAAATAAAGACAATAATAGGGTTATAATTACAGATGATATAATGCAACTATCGTTTGTACAACCAGAAACACACCAATCAGAAATGCAAATACTATCATGTAAAGTTGACAATACTTACATGCTGATATGAAGTCAATAAATCTTATGTCACATGATAAAGGAAAAAGGAAATAAAATATATTTTCTTAGTACAAGTGTATACATGCACAAACATGTTTTTAACAAAAGAAGGAGGAAATACTCATGGTAATTACAGTCCTTGTTTCTGCAGCTGGTCACGTGACCACAGCTGGTATTGATGACTACCTCTTTCTGCTACCCATTCTGTATTCTCTTTGCTTTCAGCAAGCACCTCAGCAGGTCATAACTCTTTTCCTGGTGGAGTGACCCAAACCCTCGTTCCTGAAGGATCTGGACCATTTGTAATCCTGCCTGGATTGGGCTATTGCAGTTTCCCATTAACCTTAATCAGAGGGCATGATAATACTAAGAGACGCTCTAATGGATCTCCTGTATTCCATGCATACTCTTCCTCACCTCCCTTGTGGAGTAGCAGACTGATTTCATCTTGATAGTCCAGGTCAGCTGCCCCAGCCAACACTGTAACTTCCTTCTCAGCCTGTTGAATTAGAGATAGGAGGAGCCCAAAGTGTCCAGGTGGCAATCTTAACTTCTAGTTTAATGGAATCATTGTTCTGTCTTCTGGTGGTAGTGTTCCTGTCTCTGGAACTAAGACCTCTAGGCCAGCAGAATGTAAAGTCACAGGAACAGGAAGCAAAAGTTTTGCTAGTGGATCAGTAGGGGTGATGATGAGTGGTGCCACTTCCACTTCTACCCCTTGATTCCTGGACCTGTGAATCCTGGCTATGGGAGAAACAATACCATATATTGGATGCTGATTCAGAGCATAGACAGCCTTCTAAGGAAATTTGCCCCAGCCCTGCAAAATATTGTCCCCTAGTTGGCACTGTAATTGTAACTTCAAAAGGCCATTCCACTGTTCTGTCAATCCAGCTGCCTCAGGATGATGGAGAACATGGTAAGACCAGTGAATTCCGTAATCATGAATCCACTGCCACACTTCTTTAGGCATCATGTGAGTGCCTTGGTCACAGGCAATGCTGTATGGAATACCATGATTGTGGATAAGGCATCCTGTGAGTCCACTGATGGTAGTCTTGGCAGAAGTGTTGTGTGAAGGACAGGCAAACCCATATCCAGAGTAAGTGTCTATTCCAGTGAGGACAAACCTCTGTCCTTTCCATGATGGTAGAGGTCCAATATCTGCCACCAGCTGGCTGATCGCCCTGAGGAATGGTGCCAGAGGAATGGTGCCATATCGAGGGCTAAGTGGTGGTCTCTGCTGCTGGCAAATTGGGCTTTCAGCAGTGGCTACAGCCAGGTCAGCCTTGGTGAGTGGAAGTCCATGTTGCTGAGCCCATGCATAACCTCCATTCCTGCCGCCATGGCCACTTTGTTCATGGGCCCATTGGGCAGTGAAAGGGGTAGCTGGGGAAAGAGGCTGAGTGGTGTCCACAGAACAGGTCATCCTATCCACTTGATTATTAAAATCCTCCCCTGTTGAGGTCACTCGTTGGTGAGCACTCACATGGGATACAAATACCTTTACAGGTTTTGACCACTGACAGAGGTCTATCCACATACCTCTTCCCCAAATTTTTCTTTTTCTTTTTCTTTTTTTTTTTTATTTTTGAGACGGAGTCTCGCTCTGTCACCCAGGCTGGAGTGCAGTGGTGTGATCTTGGCTCGCTGCAAGCTCCGCCTCCCGGGTTCACACCATTCTTCTGCCTCAGCCTCCTGAGTAGCTGGGACTACAGGCGCCCACCACCATGCTCAGCTAATTTTTTGTGTTTTTAGTAGAGACGGTGTTTCACAGTGTTAGCCAGGATGGTCTCAATCTCCTGACCTCGTTCGTGATCTGCCCGCCTCGGCCTCCCGAAGTGCTGGGATTACAGGCGTGAGCCACCGTGCCTGGCCCCAGATTTCTTTATCACCAATTTTCCGATCATGCTTCTGCGAAGACCCTGAACATGTAGCAAACCACTGGCTACAGCCCGTGAATCAGTATATAATCACACATCTGGCCATTTCTCCTTCCATGCAAAGTGCACAACCAGGTGCACTGCTCGAACCTCTGCCCACTGGGAAGATTTCCCTTCACCACTGTCCTTCAGGGATGTCCTGGAAAGGGGCTGTAGTGCTGCAGCTGTCCACTTTTGGGTGGTGCCTGCATATCGTGTAGAACCATCTGTGAACCAGGCCCTAGTCTTCTCTTCCTCTGTCAATTGATCATAGGGAACTCCCCACGAGGCCATCAGTGCAGGCTGGGGGAGAGAAGGCAGAGTGGCATTCCATGGGCATTTGAGCAACTTCCTCATGTAACTTGCTTGTGCTTTCAGAACCTGCTCAAGCCCGATCACGTATATACAACTTCCATTTGATGATGGAATGCTCCTGTGCATGGCCCACTTTATGGCTAGATGGGTCAGAAAGCACCCAGTTCATAATAGGCAGTTCAGGTTGCATGGTGACTTGATGACCCATGGTCAAATGTTCAGTTTCTAGCAAAGCCCAGTAACAGGCCAAGAGCTGTCTGTTACAAGGAGAGTAGTTATCTGCATAAGATGGCAGGGCCTTGCTCCAAAGTCCTAGAGGCCTCCGCTGTGATTCACCTATGGGGGCCTGTGAAAGGCTCCAAACAGCATCCCTGTCTCCACTGACACCTCAAGTACCATTGGATCTGCTGGGTCAGATGGCCCAAGTGGCAGAGCAGCTTGCACAGCAGCCTGGACCTATTGCAGAGCCTTCTTCTGTTCTGGACCCCACTCAAAACTGTCAGTCCTTTGGGTCACTTACTAAATGGGCCAGAGTAACACACCCAAATGAGGAATGTGTTGCCTCCAAAATCCAAATAGGCTCACTAGGCATTGTGCCTCTTTCTTGGTTGTAGAAGGGGCCAAATGCAGCAACTTATCCATTTCCCATTAACCTTAGAAGGAATATCTCAACAGACCCCACACCACTGGACCCCTAAAAATTTTACTGACCCCTGAATTTTAGTCAGATTTATTTTCCATCCTCTGGTGCATAAATGTCTCACCAGTAAGTCCAGTGTATTTGCTACTTCTTGCTCCCTGGATCCAATCAGCATAATGTCATCAATGCAGTGGACCAGTGTGATATCTTGCAGAAGTGACAAGCAATCAAGGTCTCTCCGAATAAGATTATGACACAAAGCCGGAGAGTTGATATACCCCTGAGATAGAATGGTAAAGGTATATTGCTGGCCTTGCCAGCTGAAGGCAAATTGCTTTGGGTTGGCCTTATGGACAGGAATGGAGGAAAAGGCATTTGCCAAGTCAGTGGCTGCATACCAGCTACCAGGTGATGTGTTAATGTGCTCAAGTAGTGAAGCCACATCTGGTACAGCAGCTGCAATTGGAGTCATCACTTGGTTAAGCTCATGATAATCCACTGTCATTCTCCAAGATTCATGTGTCTTCTGCACAGGCCAAATGGGAGAGTTGAATTGGGATGTGGTGGGAATCACCACCCCTGCATCTTTCAAGTCCTTAATTGTGTCACTAATCTCCACAATCCCTCCAGGAATGTGATATTGTTTTTGATTTACTGTTTTTTTAGGTAGAGGTAGCTCTAATGGCTTCCATTTGGCCTTTCCCACTAACAGCCCTCACCCTACCAGTCAGGGAACCAGTGTGGGGGTTCTGCCAGCCGCTAAGTATGTCTATGCCAATTATGAATTCTGACACTGGGGAAATGACTACAGGATGAGTTTGGGGACCCACTAGATCCACTGTAAGTCAGACCTGAGCTAAAACACCATTAATTACCTGACCTCCATAAGCCCCTACTTTAACTGGAGGACCACAATGATGTTTTGGGTCCCCTGAAATCAAAATCAGCTCACAGCCAGTGTCCAGTAGTCCCAGAAATGTCTGATCATTTCCCTTTCCCCAGTGCACAGTTACCTGGTAAAATGCCAGAGGTCTCCTTGAGGAAGGATGGGAGAATGATTAATAGCATAAATTGTTGGTAGTGTAGTGGGGTTCTTCCTCAAGGGCACCTGGCCTCCCCTTCATTCAAGGGGTTCTGGGTCTGTAAACTGGCTCAAGTCTGGAAATTGGTTGAGGGGCCGTGATTCTCTTTTTCTGTAATTCAAATTAATCTTTTATCCATTCAACCTAGAAGTTTTCTGCTTATATAAATTAAGTAGGAATGAAGTAGGCTTCCTGTCAATTTCACTTCTAGGAACACCGTGATTAACTAGCCAATGCCAGAGCTCTACATGAGTCAGACTATTCTATTGCGCTTTGCCTCTGCTGTTCATTATGGTAGCTATGCCCACCTTGCCTTTGAAAGGTTGAGGTTCCTTGCCTTGGAAGGTTGAGTACTGCCACTCGGCCACTGCCATCTGGGGATCCAATTCTTCCCATTGTATTTACATTTCGTGATTGAGTGACTGCAGTTCCCACTGTTAGATCTGACATACAGAGAAGAGCAATTACAGGGCTCTTCAAAGATACAGGTGCTGCCCTTACAAATCTATTTTGCAAGGCATTGATCAAGGGTATATCTTCTGGACTGTCCCAGCTGGGATGAGTATCTGGTCTAAAGTGACTAATCCACTCCACTACCCCAATCTCCCTAAGCCTTTGGATCCCTTCCTCTACATTAAACCAAGGTAGATCAGTCATTTTCAGCTTGCGCACAGTGGGCCGTCTTTTCATCCATATTTCAGCTAAGCAAGCAAATAAACTATTAGAACTTTTTTTTAACACCCCAAGCTGCAACATTAAATGCAGAGTCCCAGTTAGTGGGCCCAAATCAATAAATTTGGCCTGATCCAACTCTATGTTCCTTCCACCATTATCCCACAGCCTTAATATCCACTCCCATGTCTGTTCTCCAGATGTCGGCTTACATAAATTAGAAAACACAAAGCAGTTATTTTCTAGTGTAGCACAGCTCCTCATGGGTCACATCTGAACCTCACCTGTAGGGGCCCGCCAGGACTTTAGTCAAGTTATAGGTCTAGAAGCAAACAGGGGTGTTGGAGGTGGCTCCTGAGGTGAATCAACATTATCTTGCCTGGCAACTGCCTCATAGTCACACCCAGGATCAATACTTTCCACCCTTCAATCCAATCAAGTTGACACTCAGTATTAATCATCACAATATATGTGTGTATATGCCCCCATAACATGCCCTATTTGTAAAGTGGCATTTCCTTCTCATTATGTTCTATACGAACTTACTATTTGTTACAGTAACTGCTGGAGTGCTTACAAATTTTAAAAATATATGTTTTATACCTATGAGTAAATACCTAATGATAGCATGTATATAAACACAGATGACAAATACATCAATGCAAATAAATGTACTAAATTGCTGTTATTTCATTAAAATAATGTAAAATATATGCAATAGGTAAAATAATATAAATGTATGGTATGCAATAATAAGAGCTAACATTTCTTGTCTCATGTTATATGTTAGATGCAATCCTAAAACTGTTACATATATTCTCTTACCTAGTATTCATGAATGACACTATAAAGTAAGTACTATTAACCACATTTTCTAAATGAGCACATTGAAGCACAAAGAGATTAAAGAATTTGCACGTGGACCACTCACATATTTTGGACAGAGACCATGATTTAAACTCTGACTCCAGACCCAACACTTTTAATTATTATGCTATTCTGTTTCTCAGTCAGTGCACAGCATAGAGTTTTATACTCAAATTATTACATCAAGGAACAATAATTTAATGAAGTGAAACATCATTTACTTTGACACAAGAGCATATACTGAGATATGAGAAAAAGTATTAACTTATATTTTGTTAAAGTTTAAATATTTGCCACTAATTTATTATTTCACTCACTGTTGCATGCCTATGTTCATGATAATGTTAAACTATGAGAGGGATTGGTTAAGAGTAAACAAAATATGTTATTTAACTAATAGATAATATATGCTATGAACACAAATGTGTGTGTGTATGTATGTCTGTGTGTGTGTGTGTGTGTGTGTGTGTATGTATGCTAGTTGAAATAATTCAAGTTCCATGTTACTTGAAAGAATTGAAGCACTAGGAAAGTCGGTGATTACTTCAGGCTAAAGGAGTAATGAGCGAGAATTAACCACAAGGAGAGTTGAGCTGAGCTATGAAGTATGTAATATGGGAATTTCAAGTAGAAGTACCAGTGAGCATACACCAAAAGAAAAAATTGTATATTTACACAATGGCAACTAGCTTGATTTAGTTGGAGAGCTGTTGTTTACGAATAAGAAGTACTGGTCAGTAGGATAGAATAATAAATAGAAAAAACATTATTGAAGGCATGGATTAGAAGATAATTTTTTCAAGTTTATTTAAGATATAGTGAAGGATCTGAAAATGTTCTATCAAAAAATGCTGTGATGATAACAGCTATATTTTGGAAAGATTAATCTGGAAGATGTTAATAAGTCAACACAAGAATTTCTCAATTGTAAAATCACTATGGGGGCTTTTATAATAAATGAGGGAAAAAGGAGACTCTTTTTAGACTTTTCCTTAATTTAAACAGTAAAGTTTGGTAGCTTTAATTTTATAACTACTTGACCTTAGAGAGAAATTACTAATCTCCTATTTCAAACCCCTAAAACTTCTGATAGCAATTAAAGAAAATAAAACCTAAACTAACATTAAATTTTTTACTAAATAATAAAATGTTCTTAGAATATATTCCTCAGTTTAATTTTTTCCTCATAGTTGTTTCTGTGTGAGTGGGTGTGTGAGTACTCCATGGGTGTTATGATATGCGATGAATCCCACTTCCTCTTTGTGTTCTGAAAGAGGCAGTAAATAACAATGAGCAACTCAATATACTCCTTTGCTTTCATCACTTCAGCCTTATATTGGATGAAATAACTGTTTAAAAAATAAAACCTACTATGACTAAAGACCATGTTCTGCAATAGCAGCTGAAGATCTCTCCTGCCAAAATCCATTGCACAAGAACAGCATTTGACACACCTACATTTATCCACCATCTTTTAAATTTTTGTATTGAAACCTCCACTTTCATCAAATAAATAACTAACATACAAGAAACTATATATGATATATAATTATTGTATATAATAAAATTGTTTTATTTATACTTTATTATATACAATAATTACATATAATTTTATATATAATTTATAAGATAGTATAAAGTATTATAATTATATATAATTTTAAAGTGGCAAGCAGGGCAATATATATGAGAGTTAAAGATTCATACCATCAATTACTTTTTATACTTGGTTCGGTTCTGTTATATTTTAGGTAACTAAACATCTGGAAGTTTCTGACCTCAAGAGAAAAAATTATTTCCAAAATCCTTCAAAGTTAAGAATTAATAATGGCTTAAGTACAAGTATAGTTACCTTTTCTGAAAGAAGTTAAACCCACTGTAGGTGAGTAGTACTGAATATTTTTTTTCTCTAATTAGTGAGAA
Source organism: Gorilla gorilla gorilla (assembly GCF_029281585.2). Classification (NCBI taxonomy): domain Eukaryota; kingdom Metazoa; phylum Chordata; class Mammalia; order Primates; family Hominidae; genus Gorilla; species Gorilla gorilla. Next base: position 45,478,065 of record NC_073233.2, on the reverse strand, counting down.
AGCTTTCATGTTTGGTCCCATTATTATGCCCAAACGTTTCCAGATTATTATTGCAGGTCCAGTTATTTTTGTAAGAAAATTGGCCGTAGGAAACTTTACCTTTAAAATAATCCTGACAAATAAAAATGAATTTGCATTTTAATATTCCATTCTTATATAAGCATAGAATGTAACAAAAAAACTTGAAGAATTAGCAGAACTTAGGACTGATAACTCTACATACTCACCTGCTTTTGCATTCTGTTCTCGATTTAGATGGAAAAACAAAAACAAAGTGAAAAGCGTGACATTCATTGTGCTGTATTATTTCTGTGATTAAACATGTAATTTGGAAGTAAGAACACATTGTAAATATGGCTAAACAAAACATTCCTCCTTTATGTAGAGGGGATAATTACGCATATGTGGCTGACAATTCCAGGAGCCCAAAAGTGGGGTTTTCTTCCCAGTAATCTAAACTTGTCAAATATATTTTTAAATGAAATGTTTCTCAGCTTTCTTTGTTTTGGAATTCAGGAAGTTGTCAGCATATATTAAGTCCAAATATCTAAATGTGCCAAAAATGATGTGTGCAGTATCTAAAAATATTTGTTTTTAAGGCAAGCAACATACATATTTAAAATAAATCAGTTATTCATTCTTTTTCCTTGTCTATTTCTAGATATGAAAGCTGAATTAGTCTCCTCTTTAAGCAACAACCTTCAGCTGAAGCTAGGATTTCTCTACAAATGTCAGGACTTTATTTGGTTCAGAGAAATTGGGTAGTCTTTAATGAAATCTAGGAATTTTGTCTATTTGCTGAACTGTTTTACAGTATTTCATAAGAGTAATCATAGACTGTTTTTTTGGCCTGCCAAGACATTTGACACTGCTATTTTGAAAATGCATATACACCTCAGTTATCTGAAAACAAGATTTTCTACAACCTCAGCTAGCCAGTGAAGTCCCAATGTTTATGAAGATTCTCCAGCCATCCAACCATCAAAATCTGTGTCTTATTCTAGAAGGGATCATTGGCTCTTACATTGAATTGATTGACTCTATTGTAATAATATTAATAAACTTGTTTTGAAATATTCTCTTCTACAGCAAATTATATAAAATAAGTTAGAAAAACTGACAGAAAGATACATTTAGTACTAAAGATCTCTTAGGCACAGGAGACAAAATGAACGACAACTTTATCAAAGGTACCAAAAAGCAATGATACGGAAATTGTATTTAGTGACAGAAAACAGCTTGTATACTTTCATCATCTTGGACAGTATCACTATATTAATATTCAGCTCAGTCACTCATGTTTCTTAGAAACATGAGTCATTTTTTAAAAGCTAAATTAGGTTCCATATATTATTTTAAAAGGGGCATGGCAGTGCATCAAATATTAGATTGATATCTCTCAGGGGGAAAATAATTATTCTTTCTTTTAAGCTTCATGGCTTAAATGTATCTTTAGAAAATTACTCCATAGGTAAAAATTCATTCCCCAAAAATGGAAAGGTGAAGTGATGTTAGTGGATATAATATGCCAGTTATTGAAAACTGAAATTGGAATGACTTATCACTAATCATTCTAAAAACAATCTTTTTTTTTTTTTTACATTGTAGAAACTGTTTTAGTTTACATTATTTTGTTTTGATAGAAGCAGGAGGCAGAGAAATTCTAGGCAGAAAGGGGTGTGTCCCTGGCAAAACCCCACCTTTGAGCCAAAAAGCCTGAAACCCAAGGCCCAAAGTCAGAATTTCTATCCCTGCTTGCCCACTCACTTCCAATTGGTTCTTTCTGAATAATGTATTTTTACCAATCAAATGTTGCCTTTTCCAAAACTACCTATAGCCTGCCCCACTCCCCATCCTGTGCCTATAAAGACCCCAGACTCGGTTGGTAGAGGAAGAGAAGTGGTAAAGGACGAAAAGTCAAGTAGTGAGGCAATTTAACTTCAGAGGGATGGCTTAACATTGGAGAAGAGCCAGCTGGAGATTGCCAGACTTCAGGGAAGATTATGTGCCTGTTCCATCCCTTCTCCAGCTCTCCTCTCCACTGAGAGCCATCTCCATCACTAAATAAAATTCTCCACCTCCAGCATTCTTCAAGTGTCTTTGCAACCTCATTCTTCTTGGACGCTGGACAAGAGCTCAGGACCCACTGAGTGTTGGTACCAAAAAAAGGCTTTCAAAGTGGTCCTTTGCTCTCACTGGTGGAGGGCAGCCACCCTATGTTATGAGGCAAGGGGGCCGTTGAGCTGATAACACACTGCTGTCCATGAAAGGCAAAGCTAAGAGAACATTGTAACATGCCCTTTAGGGTCACAGGTACTTCCACTTGGGATGGGGGCCCACACAAAGCCTGCTCCTGCCAGAGCCCAAAGCAGCACTCATTCACCCACATCTGGTTGGGCTGTGGGGCCTGCATTGGAGCCTGCTCCCGCAGATGCCCAGAAGGGCTGGCCGAAACCCACACTCACTCTCTGAATTGCTCCATGTGCTACAAGAGGTTGAGCATGGTGGGCCAAGTAAATGGGGCACTCATGTGGCAAGTGCAACAAAGCGGTCAAGAAAAACTCCTGAATCAATTTCACAGCCACAACTTTGTGAATTGTATATTCAGAGAAAACTGAGGATTAATGAGATTGAAATGGTTTGGATTTGTGTCCCCAACCAAATGTCATGTCAAATTGTGATCCCCAACGTTGAAGGAGGGGCTTGGTGGGAGGTTATCAAGCCATGGGGATGGACTTCCTCCTTGCTGTTTGTCTGATAGTGAGTGAATTTTCAGGAGATCTGGTTATTTAAAAGTGTGTAACCCCTCCCTTTTTCTGTCTCTTTCTCTTTCTCCAGCCATGTAAGATGTGCCTGCTTCCCCCTCGCCTTCTGGCATGACTGTAAGTTTGCTGAAGCCTCCCAGCCTTGCGTCCTGTAAAGCCTGTGGAACTGTGAGTTAATTAAACCTCTTTTCTTTATAAATTACTGAGTCTCAGGTAGTTATTTATAGCAATGTGAGAATGGACTAATACAGAAAATTGATACTGGGAGTAAGGCATTACTAAAAAGATACCTGAAAATATGGAAGTGACTTCAGAACTGGGTAATGGGCAGAGGTTGGAATAGTGTAGAGGGCTCAGAAAAAGACAGAAAGATGAGGGAAAGTTTGGAATTTCCTAGAGAGTTGTTAAACTGTTGTGATGAAAATGCTGATAGTGTTATGGACAATGGATTCCAGGCTTAGGATGTTTCAGATGGAGATGACAAACTTATTGAGAACTGGAGCTAAGGTCACTTTTGTTATGCATGAGCAAAGAGATGATCTGAAACCGGAACTTATATTTAATAGGGAAGCAGAGCATAAATGTTGGGAAAATTTGCAGCCCAGCCATGTGGTAGAAAAGAAAAACCCATTTTCTGGGGAGTGAAGTAGTTTAGGTAGTTTTCTATGGCAATGTGAGAATGGACTAATACAGAGATTAAGTGAATCATCCCAAGTCACAGAGCTGATAAATGGCAGAATGTGGCCATACACATAAATGTCATCAAAGCAGTTTTTTTTTCTGTTTCCTTTAAGACCTTCCATTTCCACTTTTATTTAGATATTATACATATCAGTATAAATATGTCACATTATAGACCAGATAGAATCAACAGATAAGTGAAACTCACATCTTATTACAGTAAATCATTTTATTCCTTTGAATTCCAAGATGAAATTGAAAGTACTTTACTATGGCAAAACCAATCGGCATTATCCTGAGTTTCCAACTCTTGCTAAAGAAGCCTAGCTTTAATTTACAAGACACAGAACTCCTGCTAAGGTTGTACATGCAGGAAGGGCTTTTGAAAGTTTTTACGATTTTAAAAAATGTTGCTCATTCTCCTTTTCTCAAATGGCTTTGTGCCATTGTATATTTCCACCAAGACAGCAGAGGCAGACAAAACAAGGAAATAGGTAAGAGTCTTCCAGAATCAGGTTCCACAGATGGAAATCCAGCCTTTCCACTTCCTTAGATTTGTGACTTTTAGCAAGTTATTTATTGCTAAGTGCCTCGTATTTTCTTCTGCAAATGATAATATTAATATTATTTACCTCACAGCTTGTTGTGAAGATTAATGAGTGGAAACTCATTTATATAGGTTAAAAGCTGTGTGTAAAATACACCTTACTAGCATTACAACAACTCTAAGATGTAGGTGTCTCTATGTTTGTTTTGGAGATGAGGGAAGTGCTTGAGTCGTAGAACGTTAACTAACTTGTCCAGTATCAAACTGATGTGTGTGGCAGTGCAGGAAATAAAACACAAGCATGATTATAAAGCCTCTATTTTAACCAGTTTGATAATATATTAACCTAGAACTAGGTGGTGTGTGAAATGTCATGTTCCCTAAAGTGGTACATTTTTAATGAGTTCAGTAAAAGTAAAATTATATAAGTTTGCTTTTCATAAAACTAGACACTCCACTGATTTCTTAAAAAAATGTTTCTAAAGGATACCTTAGAATTCAAGGCTAAGTAGTTTACCAAAGATAACACTTTACTGACAAAAGTTGCCCTTACCAAATAATAATAGTTACCATTTATTGAGCAACTACTATATTTTAGCCTTTTTCATACATTATATCCAGATCTCATAAAAACAATGTAACGTAGAGACCTATATGTGCAGATGAGCACACTGAGGCTTTTAAAATTTTGGGACATTCACTTAAAGATATCCAAGTATAAAGCTGTAGACCTGTGAAATGAAACCAAGTTGGCTTAGCTCCCAAGTCTATAACTTTTCTACTCTGCAAAAGTGGCAATTACTATAATCTCCCCTGATGGCAAAACATTATATTTACTATGTAAGCACCTACCTAAAGATAATATCTTTATTCATATGAGATAATGTACCTGACATGCTTCCACATTCTTTTTGCTTTATTGTGAACTCAAGAATATTTATGTTAATTCCTCGATTTAATTTGTCATCCATCCTGCTGCCCATTCAACCATCCATCCCTCCATATATGCAACCCTATTCACTCTTTATTTCATATACCCATTGAACTAATAGGTATTGAACATTTCCTCTGTGGTAGAACTCTGCTTGGTGTTGAGAAAGAAGTGCTATTTTATTTGTGTGTGTGTGTGTGGGGGGGGGGGTGTATAAAACAAGTCTAATTTATAAGGGGAAAATAACACTTTCTTGAGAAGTCATGATTAGCTAGAAGCCTAAAATGAGTTAGCTACTCAAAGGCGAGAGGTGGTTGTATTTAAAGTCTTATTCTTCCAAGTTTTCTTGGACCATCCAATCTTCTCTGAAGAGCACATCAGTGTGCTCTATTTTTTGTCTCTGGTACTCAACTAGTCACTTATTTCCATTAAGGATGGGCAATGATAAAGGGGTTTGGGGAATGTTTAAATCATTTGAGAAAGCCATATTGACTTCTTGTCCTATTGCTTGTGGTAGTAAACGTGCAAATCATGGCCTAAAGGCAAAAGCAAACAAACAAACAACAAGCAAAAAAATACTTTGTACTCTGTCATAAATAAAAATCTGCAGAATTACCCTAGTCTTCAAAACTAATGGAATCTTGGGCATTTTCCATACACTACTCATTCCATAATTATTTTATCTATTAATTCAGTTGACCTCTGAAGAAATGAAACAAGCTTTGTATATATGATAACCATGTGAGAGAGTTGCAGTCATTACAAAATAGACGGATTAACCCTAAACTCAGGAAATTAGCAATTTTGTATGTATGTGTGTATATACACATTTAAATATCTGTTGTGCGTTTTGCATGTGGTTTTAAAAAATCTGATTAGCTAGTTTTTCTCAAATCTGGACTCTCTTGAACATATTTTGAGGGAGTAATTCTGTTCTCTTCTGAGTTCTTTTGTTTCTGAGTCTTCCTTTTACACATGAAATGTTGTGAACATACATTCTGCCATATAATTTATTCATTTATTTATTATTTAAAGAACTATCCATCAAGCTCCTATCATCATCTGTTAGAAATTCATTAGACTCTTGGATACATAAGGAAACAAATTAGCATCCCATGCTTCATCAAATTTATATTACATGTAGCGAAGAGAAACAATAAACCAGCAACTACATGTTCAGTGTGTCAGGTGGGGCTAAGGAGATAATTAAGGTTAGGCAAAGAACATGTACCTCGTGTAAATTATATGGTTAGAAAAAACTTTTCTAATGGAACTGGTACTTGAAAACAGACGTACAGTTATCTGACAAAAAGCCTTTAAGGCAGATGAAGAGCAAGTGTAAAGGCTCTGAGACAGGAACTTGCTTAGTATATTCAGAATTGTGTTCATTTTGACTGGAACAAGAAGGGAGATAAAGTGGTAGATACTGAGGCTAGAAAAAAGGTACAGATATTGAGGATACATGCCTAATCATTCAGGGCATGGCGAGCTGTTTTAAGAACTTTGGGTTTTTTTTTATAGATTTAGGGGGTACAAGTGCAGTTTTGTTCCATGGGTATATTGCATAGTAATAAAGTCTGGGCTTTTCTTACACTGATCACCAGAATAGTATACTTTGTACCCAACAGGTAATTTTTTAGCCCTAAACTCCCTCCCACCCTCTGACCTGTGGAGTCTCCAGTGTCTGTTATTCCACTTTGTATGTCAACATGCTCCCACTTACGAATGAGAACATGAGGTATTTGACATTGAGTTGCTTTACTTGGATAATGGCCTCCAGTTCCATTCATATTGCTGCAAAATACATGATTTTCTTTTTTTTTTAATGGATTACTAGTATTCCTTTATATATTTGTAAAAGATGACTGGATAAAGAAAATGTGGCATATGTGTATGTGTGTGTATATAAGTAATATACACACACACCATATTTTCTTTATCCAGTCTTCTGTTAATGGACACAGGTTGATTCCATGACTTTGCTATTGTGAATAGTGCTACAATAAACATACAAGCTCAGATTTATTTTTAACACAATGATTTCTTTCCCCTTGGGTGGATACCCATTAGTGGGATTGCTGGATTGAATGCTAGTTTTATTTTTATCTCTTTGAGGAATATCCATACAGTTTCTCATAGAGTTTATAACTGATTTCCATTCCCACTAACAGTGTATAAGCATCCCCTTTCTCCACAATCTAACCAACATCTGTTGATTTTTTACTTTCTGAAAATAGGCATTCGGACTGGTGTAAGATGACACATCATTGTGGTTGTAATTTACATCTCTCTGATTAAGATTAGAGAAATGTTAGTGGTGTTGAGCATTTTTTCATGTTTGTTGACTGCTTTTATGCCTTCTTTTGAAAAATGTGTGTTCATGTACTTTGCTCATTTTTTAATTTTTTTCTTCTTGAGTTGTTTGAGTTCTTTGCAGATTCCGAATATGAGGCATTTGTCAGCTGCATAGTTTTCAAATATTTTCTTCCATTATATAGGTTGTCTGTTTGCTCTGGTGATTATACATTTTGCTGTATGAAAGATTTTCAGTTCAATTAAGTCCCATTATTTATTTTTCATTTTGTTGCATTTGCTTTTGATACCTGGTCATAAGTATTTTGCCCAAGCCAATGTACAAAAGAGTTTTTCCTAGGTTCCCTTCTATGACTTTTTTTTTAATAGTGTGAGTTCTTACATTTAAGTCTTCTTAAATTAATCGAGTTAATTTTGGTAGATAATGAGGGATATGGGTCCAGTTTTATTCTTCTGCATATGGCTATCCAATTTTCCCAGCTCCATTTATTAAACAGTATCCTGTTGACTTTGTCAAAGACCAGTTGGTTGTAGATATGTGAATTTATTTCTCTGCTCTTTATTGTCTACCATTGATCTATGTTTCTATTTCTGTATCAGTATCATGTCATTTTGATTACTATAGCTTTGCAGTATAATTTGAATTAAGGTAATGTGATGCTTCTCACTTTACTCCTTTTGCTTAGGATCGCTTTGGCTATTGTGGCTCTTTTTTGATTCTACATAAATGTTAATTTTTTTTTCCTAATTCTACGTTAAATGATGTTGATAATTTGATAGGAATTGCATTGAATCTGTAGATGCTTTGAGCATTACGAACATTTTAACTATACTGATTTTTCCAGTTCATAGGCATGGGAAGTTTTTTCATTTGTTGTGTCATCTGTGATTTCTTTCATTAGTGTTTTGTAGTTCTCCTTGTAAAGTGTTCCCTCTCCTTGGTTAAATGTATTCCTAGGTATTTTTATTTTTAGCTATTGTAAATGGAATTTAGTTCTTGATTTTGTTTTTAGCTTGATCATTATTGGTATATAGAAATGCTATTGATTTTTAATTACAACGAATTGAGAAGATAGTAGAGTGATTTTGCCAAGGGAAATGAGTTGATTAGACTTGCATTTAAAAAATATCACTTTACTGTTTGTTTTGAGAATTAACTGTCTAGCAGAGAGTATTGTTAGTTGAGAGATTACAGTGCCTTGGTCTAGGGTACTTGTAACATACAGGGAAAAACACAGAACAAGTAGAAGAAACATGCTTTCTATGTGAATTAGAGGTGATATATGCGATAAAGAGAGGAGACCATAGTAGTTGCAGGATTGAACTAAGTGAGTGGAAGGAAGCAGCTGTTATTTACTAAGATGAGAAAGACAAAGGAGGTTTTAGTGGGTAAGATCAGGAAAACTGCAAGCCAACGTCACTAATATATGCCAACACTTTTTATGCATTACTCCATTAGCCCTTACATAAAAACTTACAAATGAGTTATTATCATCTCCTTTGTATAACAGAAGAAATAAAGAATAAGTGACAGTAAAAAATTATATAAATCTCCACAGATAAGACAGGACATCAGAATTTCAACTCATGTCTCTATTACAATGGCGTCATTGTCTGCACGATACCTGTCTTTTGCATTCTACTTGGCATTACATAAATATTTACGAGGCTCTTTTCTGACTCTTTGATCCGTCTGTAATCACTTAAGTGTATACATACTGTATGTTTTTCTGAAATTCCCATGAGTGTTTTATTTAGAGCAGACATACGGTGAGAGAGTATGAGACAGAATTGCCTCAGTATTGTTACCATACCTGACAAAACAAAAACAAACAAACAAAAAACTCTTATGACTGCAAGGAAGATAGCCAATATTGCCTTTATGTGACATAACATGATATTTAAATGTTTCATTTCATCACCTAGGTCAGTTATTTTAGTGAATAATGGAAAATTGAAGCTGTAAAATTACAAGCCAGCTGTCGTGTACGTACACACACACACACACACACACACACACACAGCAGTTAGAATTGTTGAAGAATATCAGTGCTGGAAAGGAACACAGCGGTACCATGTTACTATAGAAAGGACAAAATAGGACACAGTGTGATTACTTGTCAACATCACAAAACTAAAAAATCTGGCTTCACAGTTTCTTCACTTGTTTGCAGATATACACCTTTCCTTTGTGTTGTGCTATATTCAGAATATTTAATAATATCAATAAAAGTGAGGCTAAGGTTTAAAATGATACAATTTAGAAGCATTTATGGTCCATAGGAATCATTAGCACTGGTTAATATCATGAAAAAAATAGTAGGTTAGAAGTTTCAGAAAGCGTTTTTTACAAGGTTTTCATATCTTAGAGTTGTAAATTTGAGGAGGTTTGCTGCAAAGATTGTCTAAATAGTGTTTCTATTTGAATAGGGCATGTCTACTTTGCTTAGGGAGTTGTTATTAGTTTCAGTACTGACTGGAAGTGAAAATATCAGGTGCTGTTCTGTGAAGGTCTGTCTTGGGAATGAGTAGTCCACTAGAATCTATCAGTTGGTAAAAAATTGTTTGCTGATCCTGTGCCACTTGGAAGCTTTATAAAATCTTTTAGTTCCCTTGAGCCCAAATAAGCAATGAGTATTTCAGTGAATGAAGTAATACCGCTAGGTCTTGAAAAACGATACAAAATAATGCCTCTAAGGAAGACCTAATATGAGGAGAGGTTTTTGGTTTTCTTTTAATTGAAAAATTTTAAAAATGTATATATTTATGGTGTACACTACCTTGTTTCAAAATATGTGTACACTGTGGTATGGCTAAATCAAGCTATGCCTTATCTTACATACTTCTCTTTTGGGAAAAACAAAATCTACTCTCTTAATCTCAACTCAACACACTCTCTATTTCACTGTACATGTTTCCAGACACAAAACATATAAACAGAACTATAATTTCAGTATCATTTGTTTTTGCACAAAGGAAAAATAATATATTTAATAAATGAGAATCACCGATTATACTGGCATTCTATATACAAAATTCCCTCATTTCTTAAAGCATTGTTGAGGTGATTGGGTGTGAGTATGTTTGTGTGTTGAGTAAGATTCAAGGTTAAGTGGTTATGAATTACTTATTAAAGGAAAACTCATACAGCATTAATAGCTTTAATTAAAACTGAAGCATTCTTTAAAATAATGGAAACTTTGGATTGTTTCACCACTTTCTGGCAAGAATTCATGTCTAGAATGGAGGAGGAGAAATGTCTGAGAATATAGTGATGTAACGTCCTTGCAAAACACATTAGGTAAATTAAGAAAGAAGCCGTAGGCTTCACATAATAATTCTTGTATGTCTAGACTCAAGTTGTCTAGGATAGATGCTGAGTATATTTGAACCTTTTTATTTTGTCCTTCCATTTTTCAAGTTACCATATTTAGGTACAGAATGCCTTCATTATTACAAGCTATATGGCCAATGTTGACCCTTAAAATCGCAGTTATATAAATGAAGTCAGTCTGAATTAACAAATGCATGTCTTTTCTATAGAGCAAATAAGCCATTTATGTTAAATTATTCACAAAGGACATTTAGAAAATCATAAAAATTAATCATCATGGTTATACTTGTGCATGTATGTGTGTGTGTGTGTCTACATGTGTATATGTGTATGATCAAGCCTTCATTTCTTTAACAGACGAATGCTCTGAAGGTTGAAAGTTAAAATACTATGAGTTAATTTGTGTTTTTATATTAATGTGAAAGCAAATTATTAGGGATACTGAACTATATGAAGCACAAACACTGCTGATTTTATTCTATATGTGTTTCACTTATTGGACTGCTTGGGTTTGAATCTTGATGCCAGTACTTGCTAAGTAAGTAATTTTCTTACCCATAAATTGCTTCATCCTCCTGAAATGTTAAATGAGGGCAACAATAGTAACATGTCATAGGTTTGTTGCCATTATTGACATAATTATTAGGTTGGTGCAAAAGTAATTGCTGTTTCAGACTGTGAATTTTGAATCATTATAACTAGGTTCAAACACATCTTTATTAATCAAAATAGGAACCATTACAATCAACACATTTTTGCCAACAAGAAATAAGTTTGTTTATTCCTGTAGCATAAAAAATCTGCTCTTTGGCATTCAAAAAACTCTTGGGAAGCATTTTCTGCATCCTGCTGATTGTGGGAGCATTTTCCCTGCAAAAAGTTGTCGAGATGTTTGAAGAAGTGATAGTCGGTTGGCAAGAGGTCAGGTGGATGAGAATATGGCGGATGAGACAAAACTTTGTAGCCCAATTGGTTCAGCTTTTGAAGCGCTGGTTGTGCGACGTGGTCAGGCATTGTCATGGAGACTTGGGCCATTTCTGTCGACCAGTGCTGACTGTAGGCCTTGCACTTTTCAATGCATCTCATCAATTTGCTGATGCAATGTTTTACACTGGGATTCAGAAAGCTATAGTGGATCAGACCAGCAGCAAACCACCAAACAGTGAATATGACCATTTTTTGGTGCAAGTTTGGCTTTCAGAAGTGCTTTGGAGCTTCTTCTTGGTCCAACCATTGAGCTGGTTATTGCTGGCTGTTGTATAAAATCCAATTTTTATTGCATATCACAATCCAATCAAGAAATTGTTTGTTGTTGCTGTGTAGAATAAGAGAAGATGACACTTCAAAATGATTTTTTAAATTTTCACTCAGCTCATGAGGCACCCACTTATTGAGCTTTTTCATCTTTCCAGTTGGCTTCAAATGCAAAATAACCATAGAATGGTCAATGTTGAGTTCTTTGGCAACTTCTCATGTAGTTATCAGAGGATCCACTTTGATGATTGCTCTCAGTTGGTCCTTGTCAGCTTCCGATGGCCGGCCACTATGCTCCTCATCTTCAAGGCTCTCTTCTCCTTTGCAAAACTTCTTGATCCACAACTGCACTGTACATTCACTAGCAGTTTCTGGGCCAAATGTGTTGTGGATGCTACAAGTTGTCTCTGATGCTTTACGATCCATTTTGAACTTGAATAAGAAAATCGGCTGAATTTGCTTTTTGTCTAACATCATTTCCATAGTCTAAAATAAACATAAAATAAATAGCAAATAATGTCATTAGCAAAAAAAAAAAAGAAAAAAAACAAAAGAAAACCAAAACATAAAATGAGAAATGCCCATTAAAATGATGTATAACATAACCATATTTAAGAATGTATTTCAATATCAAATGGCAAATTCCAACAATGCAAAAGCACAATTATGTTTGCAATCACCTATTAATACATGTAGATATCTTAGAACATTTCTATGTATAATACATGTACAAATAATGCTAATAACTATCAATAATATTTTTCATTTTTACTGATATTTGACATTATTTTCCTGAACTTTACTAAAATTTACCTAATTTGACATGCTGGATGACCTTTTATGTTATTTGGTAACTCTTTTATTTAATGTCTAAAATGTTTTTTGTATTTATAAAATCATATTTATTGTGAAAGTTTTGGATATAAATTTTTCAGTGAGCAATTTAAAAGCAAAATTTCATTAACTAAAGATTATCACTATTCATGTTTGCTGATTTGATGAGTTTCTTTTCAGTCATAGCTTTTATGAATATTTTACATAGTCTAATTCATTGTGTGTACGAAATTTTATATTATTTAATTAGCACTTTAAAACATTTTTCTGTATGATTACAATATTTTAAAAAAACATTTTAATGGATGCACAATATTCCACCTGGTGAATTAACCATGATTTAATTACAAAGCCATATATAGCTGATAATCTTAGTGCTTGCTCAGCATGAAACCACCACTTTTCTGATTTCAAATGAATTCTGCCCTCAAGAATGATCATAACAGCTAAGAATCTTATTAATCACAAATAAATAAAATGTTTGAGTAAGTCTATTTGCTCACGAGGAGAGGGAAATAAAAAAGAAGAGAAAAGGAAATAAAAAATAGCATTTTTTGTGTGACAGGTATTATAAGTGCTGATTTCATTTTGTCATAAGTTTAGAATTTAGAGAATGTATCTTCTAAGATTTTAGATCTAATAAATATGGGATACAAGCCTAAAATGCATGCAATCTGACTGCAGGACCCTACACTCCTACTTGGGAGGATACATTGACTTGTATGTATTTATCATTGATAAATATACTATTTTCACTAGCCTGTCAAAAAAAAAATCTTAAAAATCTCACATTACAAATTATCTTATAGGAGAATCAATGCTAGAAACTGGTAAATAAAAGAACTGACACTCAAATCCTCATTTCTCACTAAAATAATGGTTGTCTTAAGATAATATCTGTATATTCTTTATAAAGGTTTTTTTGCTTTTGTTTTTATTTTAGTTTTTTATGTGAATAATCCTACTGTTTGGCAAGTACATAAGTGAACAAGATCCATGTCATAAAATCTTCTTCCTACTACAGTACTTAGAGAGAAATAAGATAATAAAAAATCGAACCTCTGCAATTTATAAAATTGGAGATCTATACTGTTTAAAACATAAGTAGTTTAAGAAATCGGTAATATTGCAGCTCTGTTTTTTTTTCTTTTTGGCCTTTAATGTTTTGCCCAAGAGGTCTTCTATTCCCACAGGAAAACAATAGATATAAGTAAAATCATTTTAATTATAACAAGACAAAGAATTAATTAGATGTCTGTTTTTAACTGTGATTTTATTACCTTTAGATGCAATATTAGTGTTCGCTTTATGGCAGTTTTTAAAACTATTTTTGTAAAAAGCTAACGGTCTTTGATGCTAAAATGTGTTCAGTATTATCTTATTGGTGACTGTGAACCATTTTGTTCAATTAAACTTTAGCTCCAGGGTTTATGTAATATTCATTTATTTTATAAATCGTTAAATAATCATATACTGGATTATGTCTTGGATACTGTATTTAAACAATGGGGGTACAGTGACAAGTAAGAAATTTAAAAATGAAATCTGTTATTTGTAGTCCTTGTTGTTTAGTAGAGTAGGCAGAAACCTACACAAACAATTAGCAGATTATGTGATGCATTCTATAGTAGAATTTGATACAGGGTATTAATGAAACATTCAAATGAGGGAAACTGATCTTGCTTGGTGTTTGAAATGAGTTGAATAGCAGCCCCCTCCAAATTCCTGTCTATCTGGAACCTCAGAATATGACATTTTTTGGGAAACACGGTGTTTGTGAATGTAATTAGTTAAGATGAGGTAATACTGGATTAGGGTAAGCTCTAAATCCAGTTTACTGGATTGACATGTTAGATGACCTTTTATATGTTAACTCTTCTATATAATGTCAAAAATGTTTTCTGTATTTATAAAATTATATTTATCGTGAAAGTTTTGGAAATGAATTTTTCAATAAGCAATTTAAAAACATCAAATTTCATTAACCAAAGATTATCACTATCTATGGTTGCTGATTTGGTGAGTTTCTTTTCAGTCATAGCTTTCATGAATATTTTACATAGTCTAATTCATTGTGTGTATGAACTTTTGTAATTGTCTAATTAGCACTTTGAGACGTTTTTCTGTGTGTCCTTATTTATGAAAGAAAAAATTGGATGCAGAGACACAGAAAAATGCATGGAGAAATGTTCTTGTGAAGACAGAGACCAGAGAAATAAGTTATTTTGTTCTAAGCCAGGGAATGCTTGGGGTCACCAGAAACTAGAAGAGGCAAGAAAGGGTTCTTCCCTAGAGACTTTAATGGGAGCATGGCCTTGCTGACAACTTGATTCCAGATGTCTAGCCTGTATAACTATGAGAGAATTAATTTCTATTGTTTTAAGTCACCTGGTTTATTGTAATTTTTATGGTGGACCTTGGAATCTAGTAGAAATTTTAATACCAAAAGAGAGATATTTCTGCAGCAAATACTTAAAGAGGTGGAAGTGGATTCAAAATTGGGTAAAGATTTGAGAGCTAAAAGAATTTTGAGGTGCATTGTCAGAAAAGCTCACATTACCTTTAGGAGACTGTAGGAATATGGATGTTAAAGGTGATTCTAGTGAGGGATCAGAAGGAAGTAAGGAGTATGTTAGATAGCTCTTCTTTTGTTTTAGATAATTGCTTACATCATCAACAGAATGTTGGTGTAAATATCAATGTTAAAGGTGCTTCTGGTATAGTCTCAGAAAAATAAAAGAAACATGTTACTGGACACTGGCTGAAAGATAACCCTTGCTATAAAGTGGTGGAAAACTTGGCTGAATTGAGCTGTAGTATTGAGTTGGAAAGTAGAATTTGTAAGCTCTGAACTTAAATATTTAGCTGAGGAGATTTCTAGGCAAGTTGTAAATTATGTGGCTTGGTTTCTCCTTGAGCTAATAACAAAAAAAAAAAAAAAAGAAAAAAGAGAAAAGACATAAACACACACTGGAACTTTTAAGTAAAAGTGAACCAGCACTGGATAATTTGGAAAATTCTCAACATATCCAGATATTATGTTATAGGAATACATCCAAGGGTATGGCTGAGAACAAACTTTTTCGCTGAAGAGATGGTGTGTGACACGTGAATCCAATCTCCCATCTCAGCAGAAACCGGGAATAGAAACGGGTTATCCAAGAAGAATCTGTAGAGAACCTTCTTGTGCAATGTCATAGGTCTCCTTCATATATTTGGGAGACTAACAAAGTCTTTAAAAATATTATATTAGCAGAAACACTGCCAACATGGACTGAAGGGTAGATACATAGGATGAAATGAAGGACAGCTGTTTAATTTCTGGGATACAAGCAGGAAATGGACTGATAGTACTACTCAAGTACTTACGTTTGCATATCCATCAACAAAAAGGAAAAATTAGGAGAGAGAAAAGAGGCAGACAGAAAATGCCAGCCAGACAGGTACATGGCAGGGGCTCATGGGGCTTCTGCAGACCCAGAAGAGGAACTAATGGGGCCTCCTTGAGCCCAGGGGTTGACTGAGCCACAGGGAAATATTCTCGGGCCTTGCATCCTAGTGGAATTTACCCGACTGGATTCCAAATTTGCTTTAGACCAGTGACCCTTTACCCTTTACCCTTTACCCTTCCCATTTTCTCCCTTTCAGAACGAAAATCTTTATCCTATATCTGTCCTATGTACATTAGAATCAGATAATTTGTTTTCTACTTTCACAGGCCCACAGACAGAGGGAAATTTTGCCCCATAATGGATAATACCCAGAGTCTTATTCATAATTATTTGATGATTTAGATAATGAAATTTGAAACATTTATAGTTGATTTTATATGAGATTTTAAATTTAGGGGTTATGCTCAAATGAATTAAAACTTTTTGGATAGTTGAAATGTGGTAAATGTAGTTTTCATTGGGATAGACATAAATTTTGGTGGCAAGAGGGTGGGCTGTATGGGGCTGAATAGTATCTGCTCCCCGACAGCCCCAACAACAACAACAAAATTCATGTCCATCCAGAACCTGAGAATGTGACCTTATTTGGAAATAGAGTCTTTAAATATTTAATTAGTTAAATTAATATTAGGTCATACTGGTGCTTTTGTAAAAAGAGGAAAATTTGAACACAGAGACACAGGAAGAATATACCTTGTGAAGGTAGAGGCAGAGGCTGTAGTTATGCTTCCTCAAGCTAAGGCATGCCTGAGACTATTAGAAGCTGTAAGAGGCAAGGGGAATGTCTTCTCCAGAGCCTTTAGAGTGGGCATGACCCTCCCAACACTTTGCCCTCAGATTTCTAGTTTCCAGGCAATGAGAGAATAAATTTCTGTTGTTTTAAGGTACCAATTTTGTAGTAATTTGTAATGACAACCATAGAAAACGGGTGCTATGAAGAATAGTTAAGGCAGATCTTCACAAAGGAAAAAATATTTGAGTTGGCTTTTAAAGGATAAATATGTGTTATAGGCCTAAGAGAGTAAGATATATATATTAAAAAAGTCCAAGTTCTGAAAAATAGAGAAGTTTGATTTCTGAAATAAAAGATGACTTCACACAAAAATATTCTTTCATAAGAGTAATACATAATAACAACTGTCTGATACTTGACACTGAATACCACTGGGCCAGATTTGTCATGCAACCCCTCTCCATATGGCTTTTGCCCATATGTCCAAAGTTTTCTATGGTCATGACTATTATTATTGAACCTAATTTTTTAAATGTTCACAGTTTTATGGAATTTTAATTGACATAATATATGAAAGGATTTAAAGTATAGAATATGATGATTTTTTAAAAAATGTAGATATCTGTAAAACCATCAGCACAATCAAGATAATACACATTTCTATCACGCTTAAATGCTTCCTCATGCCTCTGCAATATTTTCTTTACTCACTTCCATGTCCCAATCCCAGGTTATCATAGATTTGCTTTCTACTACTTTAGATTAGTTTGCATTGTCTACATTTTTTTCAGAAAAACATACAGTAAGTACTCTTTTTGACTTGATTTATTTCATGTAGCATAATCATTTGCAATGTATCTATGTTTTTCTGCATTAAAAATGTTTCTGGCCGGGCGCGGTGGCTCATGCCTGTAATCCCAGCACTTTGGGAGGCTGAGGCAGGCAGATCATGAGGTCAGGAGATCAAGACCATCCTGGCTAACATGGTGAAACCCCATCTCTACTAAAAATACAAAAAATTAGCTGCGCGTGGTGGCAGGTGCCTGCAGTCTCAGCTACTCGGGAGGCTGAGGCAGGAGAATAGTGTGAACCCAGGAGGCGGAGCTGGCAGTGAGTCAAGATAGCGCCACTGCACTCACGCCGGGGTAACAGAGCGAGGCTCCGTCTCAAAAAAAAAACAAACTTCTTAGTTAACATTTTTAATTTTATTTCCATCACTTCAAGGACTTATCCTTTCTTTGCATTGCAAACAATCCAACTGTACTCTTTTAGTTACTTTGCAATGTACAATTACTATCAAATACTAGATTTTATTCATTTTATCTAACTATATTTTTGTGCCCATTAACCATGTCCCTTTCCCCTAACCTCCATTACCTTTCCCAGTCTCTGGTAATCATCATTCTATTCTCTTATCTCCATTAGTTCAATTGTTTTAATTTTTAGCTTCCACAAATAAGTGAGAACATGCAAAGTTGGTCTTTCTGTGCCTGGCTTATTTCACTTATGTCCCTTAGTTTCATCCATGTTGTTGCAAATGACAAGATGTCATTGATTTTATTGCTGCATAGTAGTGCATTATAAGGATATGACACAATTTGTTTATATATTTTCCGGTTGATGGGCATTTGAGTTGTTCCACTTTGTGGGTATTACAAATGAAATTGCTACATACATTTGTGGACAAATCTTTGCGTGACTGTTATGGGCTGAAATGAGTATCAACAAAGTTTATATATAAAGTCCTAATCTCCAACATCTCAGAATGTAACTGTATTTGGTGATAGAGTCTTTAAAGAGGCAATTAAAATAAGCTCATTTAGGTGGGCCCTATGCCAATATGACTGGTATTCTTAAAAAAAGAGGAAATTTGGACACTTGCTAAGGGACGACCATGTGAAGACACAGGAAGAAGATGGCCATCTGCAAGCAAAGAAAAGAGGATTTAGAAGAAACCAGTCTTGCTGACACCATAATCTCAGACTTCTAGCTTCCAGAATTGTGGGACAATAAACTTCTGTGGTTTAGACCACCCAGTCTGTGGTATCTTGCTATAGCAGCCTAGCAAGCTAATAGAGTAGGCATATGCCTCAATTTTCTTTTTATGTGTTATCTGGGACTATAAATGTTTGGTTTGTATTCTAGGCTTACTTTTTTAAAAAAAATAAACCAACAAACTGTTTCCAAGTCATACTATTATTTTAAATTCCTACCCACAGCGCATGAGGGTTCTAATTTCTCTGTGCCCTGGCCAATGCATGTTATGATCAACCTTTTAAATTTTAGCCATGCTAGTGGAGGGTTGGGGGTGGAATAATATCTAATTGTGGCATTAATTTTATTTTCTTAATGACTAATATGTTGAATGTCTTTTTGTATGTGACATTTGAAAACACAATAAAATGAATTAAATTAAAAAACAATACATTTACCTCATTATAAGGGGAGAAAATGAAAATAAGTGTTCATATTTATCAAGCCCAGCTGTTTATCTTTTATAAACTAATGGACATTTTTCATTGAATACCTCCACTTTTGATCTAAACTTCCTTAGAGTTCAAGAAAATAAGTGAAGAGTGGATATTTTAATATTAAAAATTGCTCTAATGGAAAACTACTAGAGGATTCTATACTTCAATTTTCAGTTTGGAGCCCTCTGTGTTATATTGTGTTTTGAATTATATCTAGGTTATATGCTAGATTTTTTTAAAAAAATTGGAAATTATTCTGAAGTATTTTGATGTAAATCTTTCTGGATTAAGCAATGCTACAGTCCCTCTGCCATTTTGTACTAATAATATTGTGGTTTTCCAGTATGCATTTGAATGAAACCACTTGGTAATAATTATCTTGGCTTTTAAAAATCTCATCTAGTCAATCCTATGTAACTTTGACTAACTAATATACAAGAGACCTGCGTGCCATTGTTTTTGGTAAAGTAGGGAAATGCTTTTCATGACTTTCTAGTTTCAAATATTATTCTGCCACTTACTGAGTATGTGGCATACTGAGTATGCCACTTACTGAGTGTTTGCCAAATTGCAAAACCCCTCTACGTCTCAGTGACTTCATTTGTAAAATGTAGATTAAAATGGTATATTTTTCCTGGATAATTAAGCATCTTAAATGAATAATATGTGTAAGTCACTTAGAATTTTTAATACTCTATGTAGTAAGCACATGATAGTAAGAGGCTCTGTTATATAAAATATAGTTCATAATTTCAACTTCTGGATACTTTTATAGGATTTGATAAAATAATAATATGTAAAGGTGCCTGATATATAGGGTTTCCAATTCCAAGGGGGTCTGAAATTATGTTTTTGTGGCTGCTTATTGACAATCTTATTGATATAAAGAAATATTTATGTAAAAGAATTTATTGTTTTCTATTATAAAAGTAATTCAAATTAGAATAAGGAAAACTTTGATGGATTCTTATTTTCTTAACATGGTTTTAGTTCACCCATGAGGGGCTAAATGCCAACTCCAAAGTATTTCCTGATATGTTAGATCAATCAAAATGCTTGATCAATCAAAATGCCTTTCCATCTACCTTTTTCTTCAATATATATAGATACTACAGACAAAATAAATGAAAGAAAAATATCAATGAAATGTTTGATTGCTGAAGGAGTAATAGCTTTACATTTCTTGATTTATGTACAGTTTTAAAGGTCAGCCATGGCACTGGGTATGAAAGAATGAATACAAACACTAAAATGAGTGGTGATTAATTAAAAGTAAATTGGATGGGAAATTAGAATTTTCACTTAATTTTGCTGTTTGGAAAGTTCTCATTTCTTAACAAGTGGTTCAGACAAATGCTTATTGATGCTAGTTAATGAAGGTATTAAAAGAAGAATGAACTTTATGTGGGGAAACATTTCAAATGGAAATCTCTTATATTGTTTTCCCACAGGTAATTTTTTCTTTCCAAGAGCTTAGTAGAAGTGTATTTTGCCAATTTTAATTATCTGACCATTAAGAGGAATGGAGAATTTTTTTGCAAGCAGCTAAGAGAATTTCCAGTGCTTTAATGTGTTTAGAGAACCCAAAGTGAGTTATTATTTTATTTTTAATTCAAACTTGGCTTAGGTTTGGTCCTCTAGGAGATAAACTGGAAGACATTGGTTTTGAAAGAATAATAACATAACAATATTAAGGTTTATGTTATTTACTAATTGTTTTTTATTCATTCCCAAATGGCTGAAAATGCCTCTTGGCAAATTTTCCAAGTGTTTGCAGGTGCCAAGTATGTCAAAATTGCACCTGCAGATTTCTATGAATGTGATTTCAGTAAGCTTCGTGCTGCACAGTATATGGTAAATGCAATAAAAACAGATGGACCTAGGGACAGCTGGAGTCTGAGAAGAAAAAATGAAAATAACAACAAGAGCAACAGAAACAATAATCTGGCAATTGTTATCAATGTAGTTCTCATCTTTCATTGGATTAGGGAGTAGTATAGCAGGGCTTTTCAGCATCAAATCACTGGCAGTTGAATTACAAATAGGAGGTAAATTGCACAGACTTCTCAAATTAGTAACCCAACTAAAATAACAAGGAGTAATAATATATAATCCCAGGTATCTCTATAATAAACAAGACCCAAGTCTTCCAGGGCCAGCTGCCAAATTTCCTCAATAGTCTTACCTTCTCTGAATTCACTTTCTGTTATAGTCTTTCATTAAATTCTATAGATCCTTTCTGGAACTTGATTCTCTAATTACAGAATTTTCCCATTTCCATGGCCAAAAATTAGCCTACTCATTATTTCAAACAAGAGTTATTACAAAGATGCCCTGTTACTAGTATGATGAGATGGCATAGTGGAGATTATGCATGCAATTTTAACTGATTTTTAACTTCATCACTTGCCAGTTTCACCCTTCCAAAACTTAATTACCTGATATAAAAATACTGCGTATCACAGTTCAACATGATTCGGGTGGGGACAAATATACAAACTATATCTACACTTATGATTTGGCTCATGTAGTGTTTATTAGGTTTCTCCACGGTAATGTTACTCATTTTTCTTCTCTTTTAATACTGTACTCTTTAGAAGGAAGTCACTATAAGTACCCCTCACTTAAGGAGATGAGAATTGTCCCTGACCTCATTGACAAAAAATTAATTGCACAAATTTTTGGTATTTTTCTGCACAGAACATGTGTTTCATAACAAACCCCATTTTGTTACTTATGCATTTAATCATTTATTTCTGTCAGTATAAATGATATGGTTTGGCTCTGTATCCCCACCCACATCTCATCTCATAGCTCCCATAATTCCCACATGTTGTGAGAGGAACCAGGTGGAAGATAACTGAATTATGGGGACAGGTCTTTCCCATGCTGTTCTCATGATAGTGAATAAGTTTCATGAGATCTGATGGTTTTAAAAATGGGAGTTTCCCTGCACAAGCTCTCTATTTTTGCCTGCTACCATCCAAGTAAGACATGACTTGCTCCTCTTTGCCTTGTGCCATGATTTTGAGGCCTCCCCAGCCACGTGGAACTGTAAGTCCATTAAACCTCTTTTTCTTCCCAGTCTCAGTTATGTCTTCATCAGCAGCATGAAAATGGACTAATACAGTAAATTGGTACCAAGAGTGGGGTGCTGCTGTCGATAACTGAAAATGTGGAAGCTACTTTCAAACTGGGTAACAGGCAGGGGTTGGAACAGTTTGGAGGATTCAGAAGAAGACAGGAGAATTTGGGAATATTGGAAACTTTCTAGAGAATTGTTGAATGGCTTTGCTCAAAATGCTGATAGCCACATGGACAATAAAGTCCAGGCTGAGGTGGTCTCAGATGGAGATGAGGAACTTGTTGGGAACTGGAGCATAAGTGACTCTTGTTATGCTTTAACAAAGAGACTGGCAGCATTTTGCCCCTGCCGTAGAGACTTGTGGAACTTTGAACTTGCAGGAGATGATTTAGGGTATCTGGCAGAAGAAATTTCTAAGCAGGAAAGCATTCAAGAGGTGACTTGGGCGGTGTTAAAGGCATTCAGTTTTATAAGGGAAGTAGAGCCCAAAGGTTCAGAAAATTTTCAGCCTGACAATGCAATAGAAAATAAAATCCCATTTTCTGAGGAGAAATCCAAGCAGTTTGCAGAAATTTGCATAAGTAACAAGAAGCTGAAAGTTAAACCCCAAGACAATGGGGAAAATGTCTCCAGCACATGTCAGAGGTCTTCCCAGCAGCGCCTCCCATCACAGGCCCTGAGGTCTGGGACAAAAGATGGTTTTGTGGGCAAGGTCTGGGGTCCCCATGCTGTGTGCAGCCTAGGGATTTGGTACCATGTGTCCCAGCTGCTCCAGCCATGGCTGAAAGGGACCAATGTAGAGCTTGGGTCGTGACTTCAGAGGGTGCAATCCACAAGTCTTGGAGCTTCCATGTGGTGTTGAGTCTGTGGGTAGACAGTAGTCAAGAATTGAGGTTTGGGAACCTCTGCCTGGATTTCAGAGGCTATATGAAAATGCCTGGATGTCCAGACCAATGTTTGCTGCAGGGGCAGGGTTCTAATGGAGAACCTCTGCTAGGGCAGTGCAGAAGGGAAATGTGGGGTCAGAGTCCCCAGACAGAGTACCTACTGGGGCATTGCCTAGTGGAGCTGTGAGAAGAGCTACAGACCCAGAGTGGTAGATCCACCGACATCTTGCACCATGCTCCTGGAAAAGCTGCAGACACTCAATGCCAGCCTACAAAAACAGCCATAAGGGAGGCTATATCTCACAAAGCCACAGTGGTGGAGCAGCCCAAGACCACGGGGACCCACCTTTTGCATCAGTGTGACCCAGATGTGAGACAGGAATCAAAGAAGATAATTTTGGAGCTTTCAGATTTCACTGCCCTGTTGTATTTCAGACTTGCATCGGGTCTGTAGCTCCTCTTTGTGGCCAATTTCTCCAATTCAGAATGGCTGTATTTACCTAATTCCTGTACCCCCACGGTATCTAGGAAGTAACTAACTTGCTTTTGGTTTTACAAGCTCATAGATGGAAGGGACTTGCCTTGTCTCAGATGAGACTGGATTGTGGACTTTAGAGTTAATGCTGAAATGAGTGAAGACTTTAGGGGACTGTTGGGAAGGCATGATTGGTTTTTTGAAATGTGAAGACATGAGATTTGGAAGTGGCCAGGGGTGGAATGATATAGCTTGGCTATGTGTTCCTACCCGAAATCTCATCTTGTTGCTCCTGTAATTCCCACTTGTTGTGGGAGGGACCCAGTGGGAGATAAATGAATCATGGGAGTGGGTCTTTTGCATGCTTTTCTTGTGATAGTGAATAAGTCTCTTGAGATATGATGGTTTTAAAAATGGGAGTTTCCCTGCACAAGCTCTCTCTTTTTGCCTGCTACCATCCATTTAAGACATGACTTGCTTCTCCTTGCCTTCCGCCATGACCATGAGGCCATCCCAGCCATGTGGAACTGTATGTCCGTTAAACCTCTTTTTCTTCCCAGTTGCAGGTATGTCTCTATCAGCAGTGTGAAAACGGACTAATACAATGGATTTGTGGATGTTAATTTTAAACTTGTTATTTATTTTGTTGTTCAAATTGTCTCAGGTTTGGTGATTAGGAATTCCTTCATTTAGCTCCTGTGACCTTTTGACATACCCATAGTTAGGTATTTTTGTTGGCTTGTTTCTGTTTTTCAAGTATTTTCTTACTTTCTGGCACTAAAAGATGCCCAGGCTTGTTTTATATATTCTCTATTCCAGCCCTACAATCAGCTATTTCTCCGAGGAACCATGTTTTCTTTTACTGGAAACCAAGATTTGGCACTTGTTGTCGTCATTACTACTGGGATGCTGTTGCTTCTGTGCCCTTTCAGCTGAAAAAGCAAGAAATATCTGTATCTTATGCCTTTTAATTACCAGAAATTTGAAATTTTAATATTTAAAAATCAGAAACTTAAATACATTTTAAATAAATTCTTTGGAAATAATTTTTTCTTTTAAATTCAGAAATTTGAAATTTAATACATTTTTAATATTTTAAATCCAAGGATATTTACACTATTATTATTTTTTAAAAACCATATTTTTAAATTTTCTACACTTATTTGTATTGTGATCTACCTACTTGATATTATTTGTATAGTTCATGATTTATGGGTAAAACCTGATTTTTTCACTGGCAATATCTAATTGACCTAAAGCAATTTTCTAAAAAGATTATCATTTTTTTCATAAATAACTAGCATTGGGCTTGTATCCAGAATGTAAAAAGAAAATATTGCAAAACAGTTGAAAAATGACAATAATTAAAAAAAAACTGGTGGAGCAAGTAGAATGGTAGTTCACAAACAAGAATATTAAGTTATTAAGTAAATACATGAAAAATTGTTCTGTTTCATTATCTGTCAAATGAAAATTTAAGTTCCAATAAGGTACTATTGTTTAACTATGAGAATGTTTAATGTTTAAAGGACTAAAAATGTTATGTGTTGATTAAGACATGGAGCAACAGAAATTTTCATTCACTGCTGTGAATAGGTTTATTGGTACAACTCCTTTTGAAAAACCATTAGCATTATTGACTAAATTTGAACATACTCAGGTATATTCCAGAAGAAATGAATACACCTGTGAACAAAAGACATGCATAGCCATGGCCATAGCCCCTGTTGAAAGCAATTTCAAGATATATTTAAGAGTAGCATGATGAAATTGATCACATATTTATACAAGGTAATACTAAACAACAATAAAAATAATAATCAAAATATTTGGGTTTCTTTAAAAAGAACATACCTTATAATTTAATTTACATAAATAAAGCTAGTATATTGTGTTAGAAATCAGTAGTGTGTTTTATTTGGGGCAAAAACACGATAGTGTTTAGGAGGAGGTTTTTTTGTCTTCTGTGGTGTAGGTAGTGGTTTATTTCTTGGCTTACATGGTATTTACAAGAGTGTGTTCAGGTCTGTGGTAATTTATATCTATGGACTTAAATTTGTGAACTTTTCTGTGTGCATGTAATGCTTCAATTTTAACAAATTAAAAATGCAATACATTAAAATAGCAAAAAAATGGATAAAAACATGTATAAGCACAGTGTTATGCCTTGCTGTCATTTGATATCATGGGATCTGACTCCTTTGCAAATCCAAAGAAGTGACACTTGGAATAAAGATGAAATTTAAGGCTTTGTGAGACAAAGAACAGAAGCACAATCTTTTAGAGGTAACTTAGTTTGCAGAAAAAAATGGCGTGAATTAAAATAAACAACTTGTCCTCTGATATAGTGTGCCTGTTCTATGATCTGGAAACAGTGTTACATTCCTCTCTGAAAAATGACACCTAAATGAACAGAACAGCAATAAAGGCAATAATTGCAAAAATTTTTTTCTTTGTAAATATTTCATGTATATTAATAATAATTTAATTTAGAAGGATTAATGACATTTTGGTGAACACCAAAGCAACTAATGATTAGTCTAGTTATTGTAGACTGCTTCTGCTTGAGATAACATTTTTCAATCCTGGCAGTAGCAGAATCCATCTGGCTCTTAAATATATGCATATTTAGATGAAATCATAAAATGTTGCAGTCTGAACACTAATAATATATTTAACAAATTCATAATTGCCAAATAAAATATTTTTATTCACTTGTTAAAAATATAGCTCTTAGTAAATATGTTCTTTTTTTAGTCTTTCCTGAACTTAGAAGAGTTTGAGTTTGTTTTTACTATTTAGAAATTGTAGTAGCTTTATTTCTCTGGTAATATGAATTAATTTTTTATAATTTTTTGCCCTTGTGCTCTAAGCATGAAGACTATGTAAACTGTCAACTGAAAATTATTCAAATTAAAATTATAATTCCTCACCTTAAAAATTCCAAAGTATGTATGGTTGATGGTACCACAATGAAGCTACTAATTTTGTCTCATTTACCTTTTAAAAAACTTAATATGAATAGCACCTACAAACATCCTGGTTCTTCTAATCGCTTATCATCAATAGTTTCTGTAAAATGGATAGAGAACTGTGAAATAAGAATTTTTAGCAGTATGGAAGGTTCCTCAAAAAACTAAAAATAAAATTACGCTATAATCCAGCAATCCCACCTCTGAGTATCAAAAATAATTAAAACAAGATCTCAAAATTATATTTTCACCCTCATGTTTATTGCAACATTATTCACAGTAGCCTAGATGGGAAAACAATTTAAATGTCCATCAATAAATGAATATATAAGGAATATGAGATATATGCATACAATGGAATATTATTCAATCACAGAAAAGGAAGTCCTGCCATATGCAATACATGGATGAACCTTAAAAACATTATGCTAATGATTCTTCTTTCTGTGGGGTATCTAAAATTGGCAAACTCATATAAGCAGAAAGTAGAATGGAGGTTATCAGGGGCTGAGGGCAGGGGAAATGTGAAGTAACTGTTCAATAGAAAAAAAGTTTCAATCATGCGAAATGAGTAAGTTTGGAGATCCGCTGTACAAGCTGTACTGTGCTTATAATTAACAATATTGTACTATAACTTGACAATTTGTGAAAAGGGTAGATACCATATTGTGTGTTCTTACCACTATAAAAATGATATATCAGAAACAAAATATAAAAATGTCTAACTCCAATATCAAAGGACTAATGAGAACATATGTGAAGTGCAATGTTGATTACATTTGTAGAAAATGTTTTTAGCATTCTTTCAATTGTTGTCTCTAAATACAGCACTGTCCCCTCTAATGGAACAATATACCCAATTATTGGGACAGCCATATTAAGAGACTTCCTTTTTATATCAACATTTTTGTTCGGGTTACAGATGGTTGATGTTGCAGAAATGGATCTTGTAGTTAATGTACTCACATTTTCTAAAACCAGAAAGTCTAAGTAAATTAGACACTAAAAATTAAGATTTCATAACTTTTCTTTTATCTAATTACTCAATTTTTGGATTGAAATGATTTGCCATTTCTGTGACATACTGATTTAACTTCAGAATCTACAAAATAGAGTAGGTTTTAACTCTGTAGTGAACATTATATTGCATGATTTTACATAAATTATCACATTAGATTCTGTATTTCTTTTATTTAATGGGATTTATATTTATATTTTCCAGGTGATAAAAGACTATCTCAAAGTTTTAACAATTTGCCTAAAGTCTCATAACTAATAAGTAGAGAAATAGTTAATCATCCCAGGATGGTCTTACTGAAGACAATGTCCTTTCTGCTATTTCATTCTATTCAAAAGTTTATTTCACCTGTCCCTTGTATCACTGGATTCTTCGTCAAAGAAAAGGATCTCTGTAATCAAATATATTTAGGAAATGATGCATACAGTCTCATTCTCTTGGAGATGTACACTGCACATGAGCATAATTAAGATCCTGAGGCTGGTCGCGGTGGCTCACGCCTGTAATCCCAGCACTTTGGGAGGCCGAGGCCGGCGGATCACCAGGTCAGGAGTACGAGACCAGCCTGACCAACATGGTGCAACCCTGTCTCTACTAAAAATACAAAAATTAGCTAGACATGAGGGCGCGTGCCTGTAGTCCCAGCTACTCAGGAGGCTGAGGCAGGAGAATCGCTTGAACCCGGGAGGCAGAGGTTGCAGTGAGCCGAGATCGTGCCACTGCTCTCCAGCCTGGGTGACAGAGCGAGATTCAGTGCCAAAAAAAAAAAAAGGGTCCTGAGAAGTTCTCCAGTGACAACCGGAGCATATTTTTAACCAAGGGATTTCCAAGCTTTGGGTGAAAAGACCCCAAACCCTTCTCACTAACTAAGATCCATGTAGAAGAAGCTTTCTGAGGAAAACAATTTAAAAATTGATTTTTCCACCATAGTTGCTTGATCCTTTTTCAAATTGGTTTTATTATAAACTTAAAATGAACTTAAACATATTAGGTTAAGATAGACACAAAAAGCCACATATATTATTATTCTATTTATATGAAATGTTCAGAATAGGCAAATCCATAGAGAAAAAAAAAGAAACCAGATTAATGGCCATCAGATGCTGGCAAGAAAGAAAAAATGAGAAGTGGCTGCTAATTAGTATGGAGTTCTTTTTGTGGTTATGAAAATGTTTTACAATTAGATAATGGGTAGGGTTGTATAACTGAGACTATACTAAAAATCATGAAAAGGGTGAATTTATTGTAAATAAATTATTAATAATGCTATTATTAAAAATTAAATAGATTCAAGAGGAATGTCACCAAATAAATGCAAATTCAAGTTGATTGTCAAGAATTAGTGAGTTTAAAAACGGAATACATTCACTTTTCACCTAGCTAGATTGGCCTTAGGAGCCAGAGAGATAAATGTATGAATTTAACTTCTATATTTACCAACTATAGGATGCTGGACAAGCAATTTTGTGTTGTTGCTGATGATTGGCTTGCTGTAGAATAAGAATAAATACATTCACCTCATTGAGTTGCTGTGAGTGCTAGAGGAGAAAACATGTTCAAACATCTGATATTGGGTGTGCCACAGAGTTTTTAGTTGCCAGCAATAGTGTCTAAAACTTTTTACTTGCCTTGGCCATGGCTGGCCTATAAGCTAAGGGACAAGGAGTGGGGGAAAAGGAAGGTGGAGAGATATTGGGGCTTACCACAAATATTGAAGATCATTTTCTGTATTATAGTTATTCATGGAGTGTGAAACTAGAGGTGTGGGGTGGATAGGAAACACTTTGTATTGTGTAATCCTATGTACCGTTTTTGTACTATGTGCATATTTCTATCTTGCCATATTTGTGTGTAATTTTCATAATAAAAGATAATCTGCCATTTTACTTAGATTATCACCATTAAAAAACGAATACTCTGAAAATTGAAAAGGGATCAAGGAGAAGCCACTCTTAAGATGTAGTTTCATTAACTTATCTGGAAAATGATTTGAGGGCCTCAATGTATTTAAATCAATTGTTCCAGCAACTCTTCCAGAAATCTCTGATAATAGAAAAATTTAAAAATACAAATAAATTTTGATGAGCACTAATGCCATTTCTAGGGTTACTCATAATGACAATAAAATTGGAAACAGAATAAATGATAATTTAGTAAATTGCATTTTTCCGATAATAGCTTGATGATGAGAAATAATAAAATACATCAATAGTGGTAAAAAAATCAGGATGGTAAAACCTTCAGATCTTTAATTTTTCAATCTTAGTTGTTGAAGACTGTGCAGAAAGAGGCATATGTACTGGTGACAACTCTGTCTAGAAAAGTTAATTAGGGTGAAGTATGATCTGATGATTATATAATAAAATAATAGTATAGTTATCTATTGTTGATAAAAGCAAATACAAAAAATATAGTTTTAAATTACTTGATTAATTCAGGCAAGTTATTTTTTCACAGTTTGAGGGTTTGTTTCTCAATTTGCCTTTTTAACTTACATTACTGTAGAACACACTGTATTTTTTTGGAAATATGCTTTTAAGTAGAGGGAGCCTTTGTGAGATTTGTGAGAAAATTAAATAAAATTTAGTTCTTTTCTCTGAGTCTTTGCAAACTTTTTTTTTTTCCCAAAGAAAAACACTTTTTCAAAAGGGTGAAAAAAAGCAGTCTGAAAGCTACATAATGCAGCTGTTCTGTGTTATGGATTTCTGAAGACTTCCTATGGCTTCCAAGTGAGAAGAACTACTGGAGATGAAATAGAAAGAATTTATTTCCTATACTGAAAGAGGATGCAGTTTTTTAGTCAGTTTCACTGGACCAAATCTTTTTGCTTTGTTTGTAGAGCAAATCTTTTTGCTTTATTTGTAGAGCAAATGAAATGGCAGAATGCACAGAAAACTTTTTATTTTTTTACCAGAATAACAAAACATAACTAGTGTTTCCAAGTTAGCATTGATTGAGTGTCCTGGAAAAAATTTTGACTAATAAGTTTTTCTTCTATTACTAGCCAACACTTTTTTTTTTTTTAAGTAGGTATGTGGAACAAATTACTATAGTAATTTTGTTGATATAATTGCATGTTAGATTCTTGTATTTGAGCATTAACTTATAATTACCTTCTTGGCAAATTTGAACACACTTTCATTAAAGATTGTAAGTGGTAACTCTCAGCTCTCTCATAGAATGTCTCAAGAAAAAAATTAGGTTTTTAGTCTAGACCACTTTTTAAAGAAGAGAACACTAGCATGTTTTTAAAAGATGTCACTTTTTAATTTGTGTTACAATATAGATTGTATAGAAATCTCTTCCAACTGTTTAAAATTAAATACAGGCTGCTGGAATAACTAGTTCTATTTTTTTAAATGTATTTTTTTTCTGGCAATTAGAGCAAAAACAAGTGGCCCTCAGAGGAAAAATATGTACATATTTTTAGTTATAGATACACATTTACAACTGATATTTCCTACAGAGCCAAATAGAGAAAATATCTTTAGAAATCTATTCAAATTTCTAGTGAACATCCCTAATTTGAGTGGTAAGATCCTTATATAAAACAAAAATTCATGGGAACAAGTAAAAATTTTTCATACTGTAAATGTTAGTATTGAGTATAGCTGTGATTTGTTGTCATTGTAAATATATTGTGGTCTTGAAAAGTAGCAGAGTAGTTTGAAGAGAATCAAACTAAAAATGCCCTAAGAATGAGAGAAGAAGAGGATGCTTTTGCAATTTAGAAGGTAAAATGTGCTTTTTGTTGTTTAGGTTGTTAGGTTTAGACTCTGTCTTTGAACAACAGCCTTATATACGTGCCCCAGGCCTCTTTATAAACTCGATGCCAAATCGAAGCAGAGTTTTCAATTACTAACAAGGGTTTCTGTTTAGCTATTATTTTATGTGCTCTTTTAAAATTATATTTTTAAAAATGCTGGGTGCCTTTGTTTTTTAATTGACTGCAAAGTTCCAACCCGCCAGCTTTTCTTTTCGTTTTTGATGAGCTGTGGAGAAGGTTTTTTAATGAGTTGGTAAGTGACATTGATTACCATTAAATCACATCCAGGAGAGGAAACAATGCTATAGTTTTAGCTTATAGTTTTCTGGATTCCACAGTAGGTTATGCAAGAGCAGTCTTCACGTTCAGCAGCCCCCAGGCCACAGAGGACCTGATAACTTACTCTAAGAGTGTAGAATAGAAAAAAAAAATCATGGCTATAATTTACTGATATTCTCAAACTTGGTTATAATCTAGTCAACCTTTAGACAGAATTACAATGTTGGTATTGTAATAATAAAAATTATGTTATCTTGCACTTCATTAGTATAGGTAACTTTACCAAATTTAGCATGTATTAGATTTTCTACACCCCAGATAACATTGGATCGAATTTGCTGTAACTTTTATAGACAATTCATTCCATTTTATTTTCTCTCCAATTTTTTGTATTTAAGCTAGTAATAGTTGCTTTCACGACAACATTCTAATGAGTTGCCCTAATTTTGACCTCCCCATACTTTTTAATCCATGAGGCATACTTTGCCGCATGGATTAAAATTTTCCTAAAGCACAGTTTGGGTAGAGTGATTTCTCTATTTTATCATCTTTTTCATTGTTTAATAAAAAAATTTAATTTTCTTAGTGGGACATTTAAGAAACTTTACAGTCTGATCCTTTGTATTGCCATCTAAACTTCCACACTCAACTTATTTATGCTCTAGGTTAACTTCAGTCACTCAGCTTCTTATTGATTTTAGATGAACTGGCCTTCTCTGAAGTATTATGTCTAGCATACTGTTTCTTCATCAGTAAACAACAAAATTTTCACAGATATATTGTCAAATTTTGACCCATTTTAAAAATCTATTTTTATATAAGTA
Organism: Gorilla gorilla gorilla; assembly: GCF_029281585.2. NCBI lineage: Eukaryota > Metazoa > Chordata > Mammalia > Primates > Hominidae > Gorilla > Gorilla gorilla. The sequence continues at coordinate 45,445,444 of NC_073233.2, read as the reverse complement.
TAAATACTTGGTATTATGATGAGGCCTATCAGACAAACTGTTTCATGAAGAAGGTCATTCAGTGAGCAGGATGTGATTTGCTACAAGGCAGAGATAGAAATTTAATGCCAAACTGCCACCAAACATAATACCTTGCTTAGTGAGATCAATAATAACAGCCTGGTGAGTATATAAGGAAGTTAGGTCAGGGCGGTAAATGATTCAGTCTAAACAACAATATGATCCTGAAGGAGCACCAATTCAACACAAGGATGATCATGGATGCCTTTAAAGACAACGTGGAACATTGTTTTAGTGTGATGGTGATTGTGTTGTTTATTATTGCCTCATACAATGTTTTTGTTTTAAAGGATGCTGCAAATGTGGTATGTTGGAACATTGCTTAACCAATCCATTTTTCCTTGAATATCGCACCTCTACTCTGCCCCCAGACTCCTAACCTGACCCTTAACGTCTCATCCTTCAAGTGTTCTATGCCAAAATCACTTTATTAATTACTCATTATCTAAATTCCTGTAATAATGTGGCAGAACCTCTAATGTGGGCATTTCCATTATTTTTTTCTAGCTTTATATTACAATTCTAATTTTTTCTTTGCTTCCTCACTTCCTTTATATCGTTGAAAATTCTTATGGGCATGGTTCCTACCATAATTATTTATATTTCTGTAGTCTCAATATTTTTACAGTTTATGTCACATAGTGTCTTCTTGAAAAATATTTCTTTTGTAAATGGTTGCATTAAATATGAATGAATGAACATTCTTTTTTAAAAAATAAACTGAATGCATGATTTATTTTGGAAAAAAGACTAATCTCCACCTGTCTAAATGCAGACATAATCTTAGTTGCTTTGTCCAATGTTAATTAATTTCTTAGAGATTCATATTCATTTAATTATTTCAGACCCTCTTTGCATACTAAATCATATTGTTGTTTCTACATGTAGTGAAAACAGCCCCTTCAAATTTGTAAATATGCTATACTATCTTATTCATTCCATATTCATTATAATTGAGTAAGATAGTTTTTTCATTTTAAACTATATTTTTGACATTATCACCGAAGATAGTTTTTGAAAACTCCTTGACATCTTTAGTATTTCGTAAATTATGGGTTTTAGCTTCTGCCTCTCATTTTGTTAGTGGTATTAATTAATCTTTATAATAGCCCTTTACCCACATTTCTTGCAGAAATTTTTTTATTAACTTTGATTTCATTCACTCTTAATACAAATTTATTTTGTTTATTCCATGGCTATATGCTTTTTAGTATGCTTGGTATGATATTCACACATATTTTGTCCTTGAGATACAAGTTTTATCTTAAAGCAGATATGATTAAGGTAGTGTGTATAAATTCACCACTGGACCCAGCACAGAAACAGAGCATAAAAAATATGTCTTTCTTTAGTCATGGCAAAATAAATGCCATTTGTGATAAAAGTGGTAAGATAATTTTAGAAGTCACACCTTCCTCTGGTTCTGCATTAAGATTTGTTGTAAGCTTCGAGTGCTATTTACTTCTTAATCAGGATGGGAGAAGAAAGTGTGTGTGTGTGTGTGTGTGTGTGTATAAGAAAGAGGGCAGATATGTGTTTAATCTATTTCATTCATTCAACAAATATTTATTGAGCACTTAATATTTGGAAGGCTCTCCCAGATGCAGAAGATGTAAGTATGAATGAGAAAAAGTCTGTTCTGCCAGGATGTTCAAATTCTTGAGAGACAGGGGATGAAGGAGACGTAAGGCACAAGTAAAAAAATAAATAAATAAACCATATAAAACAGAATTATGCAATAGAGCTGATGGTGATGGAAGCAAAACAGAATTACTATACTTTGGATTAGGTTATGTAAGAATGACTCACTGAAGAGAGGATATTGGCCAGGCAGAGTGGCTCAAGCTTGTAATCCCAGCATTTTGGGAGGCCGAGGCCAGTGGATCCCCTGAGGTCAGGAGTTTGAGACTAGCCTGGCCAACAGAATGAAACGCCATCTGTAATAAAATACAAAAATTAGCTGGGTGTGGTGGCACATGCCTGTAAACACAGCTAGTCGAGAGGCTGGGCCAGGAGAATTGCTTGAACCCAGGAGGCGGAGGTTGCAGTGAGCCAAGATTGTACCACTGCACTCCAGAATGGGTGACAGAACGAGACTCCCTCTCAAAAAAAAAAAAAAAAAAAAAAAGTAATAACAATTGAGGATATTTAAGCTGAATTTTGAACAACAGTAAGAATACAGACATAAACTTATATTAAATGGCTCTCCAGGCATAGGAAAGTTAAATGTATAAGCTGTAAGGTATGAATAAATTTCATGTTTCCTGAGAGTTAAAATGATAATCAAGAAATCTTGTGTGAATGTAACATAATAAAGAAGTATGGAATTATAGGTTTATATAGACTAAGGGCTTTGAGTTTCACATTGAGCATAATTACAAGTATTTAAGATATTTTAATGAAAGGCAATTGTGGACTGACTAACATAAAGAATTGAGAAATGAAAGGGCAGAATTTAGGTGTTGGAAAGAATCAACAAGACCTTAATGAGCCAAAAATAAGGAAAGTACAGTGATCCACAAGATAACAATGGCTTATCATTAGTTTTCATACCGAACTCTAGTAGGGAATAGGCTTGGTTAGTCTCCAAACTTTAGTTTTTTATCTAATGATGTGATAAGTGTTTTCTTTGCACATCCAGCCCAAATGTAAGAGTACATTTTCATTTTCATAATATTAGGACCATGTCTTTAGACTGATTTAATTATGCAGGATGTCTCAGGATATAGTAAGGAGTGGGCCAAGGCTCAGTAGCTATCTTGATGAAATATTTCTAAGCATATTAAACATCAATCTTGTCTTAGTTCCACATGGGCTGCAATAAGAAAATACCATAAGCCGAGTTGTTTATAAGCAAAAGAAATTAATTTCTCATGGTTCCGGAGGCTGAAAAGTCAACTGCCAAGGCACCAGCAGATTTGATGTCTAGTAGGGGTGCTGTTTCTTGTAGGTGATTCCTTCTCATGGTGCCCTAACATATAAGGGTCAAGGCAGCTCTCTGGGGCTTCTTTTATAAGGGCACTAATATCATTCAAGACAGCTTGACCCTCATGACCTAATCACCTACCAAAGCCCTACATCTTAATCCTATCACATTAAGAATTAGTTTCCAGCTGGGCATGGTGGCTCACGCCTGTAATCCTAACACTTTGGGAGGCCAAAGCGGCGGAGCACGAGGTCAGGAGATCGAGACATTCCTGGATAACACGGTGAAACCTCCTTTCTACTAAAAATACAAAAAATTAGCCAGGCGTGATGGCAGGCCTGATGCGACCTGTAGTCTCAGCTACTCAGGAGGCTGAGGCAGGAGAATGGTGTGAACCCGAGAGGTGGAGCTTGCAGTGAGCCGAGATCGCACCACCGCACTCCAGCCTGGGTGACAGAGCGAGACTCCATCACAAAAAAAAAAAAAAAAAAAGGATTAGTTTTCAACATATGAACTTGGGGGAACACACAATTAGCAAATATATAAGTTATGATCTATTGAATTTTATTTTATGAGGTTCAGCAGTAAAGGAAATAACTTATTGTCACTAAGAAACTTGTAAAATATGTCAGGATATATGATGCATAGCAAAAAATGGAAAGAGTAAAAATAAAAAATCGGATACCAATTTTTGCTATGCCTATGATGAGCAAACTAATCTGTAAGTAATTTACTGTCTGATCCTATTTTAAAGTTATATAATAGCTGCTTCCTTAATGTATACCCTCAAGGTTTGTGTAAGTATGCATACATTCATCTTAGGATATGTTACTTAATCTAGAAAGAAAAAAATATCTTGATATCGAATATTTCTACCTTGAAGGGCCTTAAAAGATAATGTTATATGACTACCTGATTTTAAATATTGGATACTGAGTGTTCAGTGAATACTAAATATACTATTATCAGAGATACTACTAAGGCTAGGTCTTTTAATATTTCAGACAAGGTTTTGTATCTAAGGTCTTAAGAAATAAAGTAGGAAGGTACACTTTGCTACAGAAGCAAAAAAAGGAATTTCTTCTTGCATAACATATGATTAAGTTGATGATGTGCAAGTCTACAAAGAAGTGCAAGATTAAATATGGAGACCCTACCTAAATGGATAATCACTAGCAAGACAGACATCTAGAACAAATATCCTCCTGAGTTCATCCTTCTTGTGATTTTTATTGTTATATTTTATTATTTTATGTTTATAAAATATTTTTACCTACAATAGTGATAACTTTTGACCATTAGTCACAAATTTTGCTAAGATAAAGAGTTCAGATTTGATACATCCCTGCCTGTGATATGCAAGGAGGGAAATGGGGAAATATTTCTTTATATTCTATTTGGCAGGTTCAAATCTTTTGAAACAATGTAGCAAGTAGGCATTTAGAAAAGATATGTAGAGTTAGAGATATAATGAGGAGGAAGCCCCCAAAGAATAACTGTCAACCCTTGATGACCCCAATTTCAGAAGCTTCAATAATATTGCAACTACGAGCAAAGAAAGCTCATTTTTTACTAGCTTCCCTGGAGACAATATCTCCAATCAAAATTGATTACTTTTTCATGCTATATATCATGCAGAATTGCTAACAGGAAATCTACTCTTCACTCATTTCCTTGGCCTACTTCTTGGCAACTCCATTACACTGTACTTAATTTTCGAGTAAATAACATATTAAAAATTAATCAAAGGAAAGAGTAATTTGGAATTTAGAGGTGAAATAAAAGTAAAATGATACAGCCTAAGTTATCAGAGATTCTATCCTGGTAGAAACTTAAATTTTAGGCCCTGGAGGGAGGGAAGAATAAAAAGAGTTCTCCTTCAGGCATTTAAAATTTCAAAATAAATGGCCCATCAGTTGAAATTCTGGAGTTCAAAGCAGTATTTCCTTAGTGGATTGAAGAGAATATTTTCCAACAGTTCTGCCCCTAACATTCATAGAATGGTATGGAACAAATGTACAAATATATATATATATATATATATATATATATATATATATACACACACACACACACACACACACACACACATATACCTAATATAGAATATAAGTAAAATATGTCCTTGTATCAACTTTACAGATATATATTCAAAATAACTCGACGTCTAAACTTATAAATAAAATTCTCAAAGTCTTCTGTAGGTCACACAAAGATAGCTTGGACTTAGCCCCCGGCTTTACTGCTGCTTCTCTTTTTCTTCACGTACAGCATTCAGCACTGCAAGGGGCTTCAGATGGATTTGTGTGGGTACCACAGCCCATTAATCAAAGTTTTCATACTCCACAAATAGCTGCCTCCTCTTTGGCATAGTGATGTGCTTGATAACTTTCTTTCTTTGGGGAAGTGGGCTGTGGATTCCTTGGGCAGGGAATGCTTGGGTCCTGTAAAAGTCTAGAAGCAGAGGTTATGAGAATGTAGCCATGGTCCTTTGACCTATGAGTTCTTTACCTCATGGGACAGCTACAACCATGGGAAGTCCAGGGAGGAATTATCTATATTAGGACTCAGAGAGGAACAAAGGTGGAGGCATCACATTGCCTGACTTCAAGCTATGCTATAAGGCTATAGTAACCAAAACAGCATGATACTGGTATAAAAACAGACACATAGAACAATGAAACAGAATAGAAAACTCAGACATAAAACCACAAACCTAAAACCATCTGATCTTTGACAAGGCTGATGAGAGCAAGCAATGAGGAAAAGACTCCTTATTCAATAAATGGTACTGGCTAGCCATATGCAGAAGAATGAAACTGGACCCTTACCTTTCACCATATACAAAAATTAACTCGAGATAGATTAAAGATTTAAATGTAAGACCTCAAACTATAAAAATCCCAGCAGAAAACCTAGGAAATATTTTTCTTCACATTAGCCTTGGCAAAGAATTTTTGTCCCCAAAAAGTCCCCAAAAGCAATGACAACAAAACCAAAAATTGACAAGTGCCTCCTAATTAAACTGAAGAGCCTCTGTACATAAAAAAAACCTCAACAGGGCAAATAGATAACATAAAGAATGGAAGAAAATATTCTCTAAGTATGCATTTGACAATGATCTAATATCCAGAATCTAGAAGGAACTGAAACGAATCAACAAGCAAAAAACAACCTCATTAAAAAATGGGCAAAGGACATGGACAGACATTTTGCAAAATAAGACATAAAAGTGTCCAACAAACATGAATAAATGCTTAACATCACTAATCATCAGAGAAATGCAAATCATAACCACAATTATATAACAACTTATCCCCGTCAGAATAGCTACTATTAAAAAGTCAAAAAACAACAGATGCTGGTGAGGCTTCTAAGAAAAGGGACTGCTTATATACCGTGGGAATGTAAATTAGTTCAGCCGCTGTGAAAAACAGTTTGGAGATTTCTCTAGGAACTTAAAGGAAAGCTGCCATTGAACCTAGCAGTCCCATTACTGGGTGTATACCCAAAGGAAAATAGACTATTATACAAAAATACAAATCCACTCATATGTTCATAGTTGTGCTATTCACAATAGCAAAGACATTTGTAATGGTTAATACTGAGTGCCAACTTGATTGGATGGAAGTGTGCAAAGTATTGTTCCTGGGTGTGTCTGTGAGGATACTGACAAGGAGATTAAATTTGAGTCAGTGGACTGGGAAAGGCAGACCCACCCTTAGTCTGGGTAGGCACCATCTAATCAGCTGCCAGTGTGGCTAGGATAAAAGCAGGCAGAGGAACCTGAAAGGACTAGACTGGCTAAGTCTTCTGGAGTCCATATATATGTCTCTCGTGCTGGATGCCTCCTGCCTTTGAACATTGGACCCCAAGTTCTTTGGCTTTTGGACTGTTGGGACTTACACCAGTGATTTGCCAGGGGATCTTGAGCTTCAACCACAGACCGAAGGCTGCATTATCCGCTTCCCTACTTTGAGGTTTTGGAACTCAGATTGGCTTCCTGGTTCCTCAGCTTACAGACGGCCTATTGTGGGACTTCACCTTGTGATTGTGTGCGTGAATTCTCCTAAAAAGCTCCCCTTCATATAGATATCTATTCTATTAGTTCTGTCCCTCTAAGAGAACACTGACTAATACAATACTGTTTTTTAAAAAAGAGATAAATGTTTGTCAGTGACATGTTCTCTGAACAACAGTCTTTCCCAGGGGAAAAATATGAGCCAACTCTATGGCATAGAATACTGTCAAAGGAAGTATGATTTCACCCCAAGCTCTTCATGACCATTGTCTCCCAGATGGCTGTTCTCTGCTGGGGCCTGGGTGAACATGTAATGATTTGAGAGCCCTCACAAAGAAACCTCTACCTCAAATATATTGGTAGTAACTCTAGTTATTGACTTTTCTCCACAATGCTATTTTAAAATGCACATCTTCTTGAGGAGGAAGACATCTTATCATGAAAGCCTTTCCTAACGTTGAGTTTATCACTCTATATTTTCTCATTTTCATCTGCTCTTTCCCATGGCACTTCATAATTTCTTTATGGGGGGCATTGCATAACACTGGAAGGAGCACTACATTTGGAGTCCAGCAAATGTATTTTAAATGTTGGCTTAGTCATTTTCAAAGCTTTCTATCCTGGAAAAATTAAATAACTTCTCTAAGCTTCAGTTCCTTATCTATAAAGCATTCACAAACAATCACATGGACTTGATGTGTGAATTTAAAGTGATAATGCTTGAAATATCCATGTGCAATGTCTGTCACAGAGAAACTGCTCAGTAAATTGCTATTCTCATGCATATCTCAGAGATTGCATTTAATACAGTTTCTAAACCACAAGAATCTAAGCTTCTTAAAGTCAAAAGACATCTTTTAATATTTTCTGTATCCTCAGTAGCCAGCAAAACGTCTAAAATATAATATAGCATTAAAATCAGGTTATAGGCAGCAAAGGAGCACAGGACAAACTCTTCTCTCTTCTTGTAGCTGGGCCTTATCTCTGGTCTGATAATTGCTTCTCTACTTGGTATAACCTGCAAGTAAAGAGGATCTGGCATGCATTCATTAACCTGATTGTTTATCTTCAGTCAGTCAATTCAATTAAGCCAAATTTATTGAGGGCCTACCCTGTGTCAGGCACTGGGAAAACAAAGATAAATAAGACATTTTGTACTCATAGTCTGGTGGGGAAGAGAAATAATGAAACCAAGGATTGAAGTTCAATTTAAGAGTTATTCCTTAAGATTTATGCTACTCTTCCAGCTTACCTGAGTTTACCTTTCTCATTTGGTACCCTCTATTCATTCATTATCAATGTTTTTGATGAATACTCTGTATTTCATTTACCTCTGGCTAGGTATATTTTATTCCCAAACTCTCAATGCCAATCCCAATATAATTATGTTTTTGTACTGTTAAAAATCTCAAAACATATTTTCAGAATCTTTATCTCATTTTAATAACTCCAAAATGTGAAAAAGTATAACTATATTTTTACGTTAAAGGTGATGAAACTGGAGACTTGTAGAGTTTATGTGAACTGCTCAAAGTCACAAAACTGAAGAGATAATAGATTTGACTCTCAAGCTTAAATCTTTGTAAACAGAAGATTTTCTTGTTATTGTAATTTTTGGAACTCTGCCATTAGGTTTTTGTTGCATTGCATTTTTACTTTTCACATTCTAACAGAATAACATTTAACAAAAGATACAAGGAGAGACTTTGAGAGGGCCCAATAAATACCCACTTCTGTGCTCAAGTTCTGAGCCAACTGAAAACTAACAGTGATATTGAAGAATGTGACTTGGACCTAGATCTGATTTGACTTATTTGCATTGAAGAAAATAATTAATAAGGCAATGACTTATTCACTACTAAAATACTCTTCCAATGAGTAGCTTTCTGATAAAACCCTCAGCTTGTAGGAGCAGAGGTCTTGATTCCTACAAGCAGGTCTGTTCCCAAAAAAAGAAGGGGAGAAAATGGTATAGACTGGTATGCAAAGTATCTATTTTCAAACATAACAATCAGCTAAGTTACTTATCTTCTCAGATATTATGATTAGAAGATTGGTTTAAAAAGTGCAGCCTTGTTACATAAGTAAAAGTCCCTTCACATAGAAGAAGCAACAGGAATTGGAAGGAAATATTCCCCAATAATATTATTAAGGTTTTGTTCTTTCAATCCAGCATTGGTAGACTTAAGCCAATTGCCTACCAGATGAATAGTTATCCCCTTTGTCGGAGAAGATAAGCTGCCTATTTTGATAGCACTGCTGAGTTTAACTTCTTAATATTAACTATTTAAATTATTTTCATTGAGGTTCTGTTGGTAGCTACAGATTCTTGCACTGAAAACCTCCAAAATTTGTCAGAAGAGTATATTTATAAAATGAATTTAAAGGTTGTTCTATATCCAGAACTGACACATTTACTCCGATCTTTAGTGTTGGTTTATTTTAATTGACACATTGTAATTGTATATATCTATGAGATACAATTTGATGTTTTGATGCATACCTATGTTAGATAATAATACAACCAGGGTAATTAGTATAACAATCACCTCAGGCATTTATCATTTATTTAAGGTGAAAACATTTTAAATCCTCTCTTCTAACAATTTTGAAAAATACAATATTTTATTGTTAACTATATTCAGTCTATTGTGCAATAGAACATCAGAATATTTTATGCTATTAAATTATAACTTGAACCCATTGAACAACCTCTCTCAATCCTCTTCTTCTCACTTCAGTCCTCAGTTTCTGCTTTGATAATATCAACTTAAAAAAATTAGGTTCCACATATGGGTGTAATCATGTGGTATTTACCTTATTATGTCTGCCTTAATTTGTTTAACATGATGTCCTTCCGTTTCATCCATCCTGGCACAAATGACAATAATTCATTCTTTTTATGGCTGAATGGTATTCCATTGTGTGTATATATCTTAGTCATTGTTTGATACTTAGCTTAATTCCATATCTTGGCTATTGTATATAGTTCTGCAGTAAACATGGAGGTTGATATATGTTTTTGACAAACTTATTTTATTTTCTTTGGATGTATACCCAGGAATGGGATTGCTGGTTCATGTGGTAGTTCTATATTTAATTTTTTGAGGAGATTTTATACAATTTTCCATAATGGCTATACTAGTTTAGAATCCTACCAACAGCTCACCAACACTTGTTTTCTTTTGTGTTTTTGATTTTCTACACAGCCTCACCAACACTTGTTTTCTTTTGTCTTTTTGATAATAGCCATTTTAACTAGAATAGTGATATATCATTGTGGTTTTGATTTACATTTCCCTGATGATTAGTGATGTTGACCATTTTTTATATACCTGGTGGCTATTTGTGCGTCTTCTTTTCAGAAATGTCTATTAAAGTTTTTATTTTTAAATCTGATTTTTTGTTTGTTGTTGTTTTGCTATTAAGTCGTCTGATTTTCTGTTATACTGTAGATAGTAACCCCTTGTCAGATGTATGGTTGCAAATATTTTCTCCCATTTTTAGGTTGTCTCTTCATTCTGTTAATAGTTTAGTTTGCTGTGCAAAAGCTTTTTAATTTGATGTAATCCCATTTGTTGATTTTTGCTTTTGTTTCCTGTGCTTTTAAGTTCTTAAAAAAATGCTTGTCTAGGGCCAGGTGCAGTGGCTCACTCCTGTAATCCCAGCACTTTGGGAGGCCGAGACGAGCAGACCACGAGGTCAGGAGATCGAGACCATCCTGGCTAACACGGTGAAACCCTGTCTCTACTAAAAATACAAAAAAATTAGTGGGGTGTGGTGGCAGGTGCCTGTAGCTGACATTGCATCACTGCACTCTAGCCTGGACGAAAAAGCAAGACTCCATCTCAAACAAACAAACGAACTTGTCCAGTCAAATGTCCTGAAGCATTTCCCCTATCTTTTCTTCTAACAATTTCATAGTTTCAAGTTTTACATTTACGTCTTTAATCCATTTGGCATTGATTTTTGTGTATGGTAAAAGATAGTGGTCCTGTGTCCGGGATTCATGGGTTCTTGGTCTCGTTGACCTCAAGAATGAAGCCGCGGACCCTCGCGGTGAGTGTTACAGTTCTTAATGGTGATGTGTCCAGAGTTTGTTCCTTCGGATGTTCACATGTGTCCAGCGTTTCTTCCTTCTGGTGGGTTTGTGGTCTCCCTGCCTTCAAGAGTGAAGCTGCAGACCTTCGTGGTGAGTGTTACAGCTCATAAAGGCAGCACGGACCCAAAGAGTGAGCAGCAGCAAGATTTATTGCGAAGAGCAAAAGAACAAAGCTTCCACAGTGTGAAAGGGGACCTGAGGAGGTTCCTGCTGACTGCGCATGCAACCTGCTTTTATTCCCTTATCTGGCCCCACCCACATCCTGCAGATTGGTCCATTTTACAGAAAGCTGATTGGTCCATTTTACAGAGAGCTGATTGGTCAGTTTTACAGAGAGCTGATTGGTCTGTTTTGACAGAGTGCTGATTGGTGCATCTACAATCCTTTAGCTAGACACAAAAGTTCTCCAAGTCCCCACCCAATTAGCTAGACACAGAGCGCTGATTGGTGCGTTTACAAACCTTTAGCCAGACACAGCATGCTGATTGGTGCATTTATAATCCTTTAGCTAGACGGAAAAGTTCTCCAAGTCCCCAGGGTTCCCAGAAGCCCAGCCGGCTTCATCTCTCACTGGCACTTGCCAGGGGACTTTGCAGCACCTAGCCCGGCACTCCGGCAGCCCAGAGGGAGCTTGTCCCAGACAACCAAGAGGAAAAGAAGGGAAGTGAGAAAGAGACTCAGACCCGCCATTGTGGCTAACAACCCCACGAAGAGGGAATGGCGGTCCATGCACTGGACCCAGCCTCTGATCAAGCCCAGCAGGTGCTGGCCAGCTGCACCAAGTGCAGGGTCTGCTGAGCTGGCACCCACCCTGAACACGTGCTGGCCCCTGAGCACCGGGCCCAGCCCTGGCTCATGCCCGCGCTTCTCCCTCCACACGTCCCCTAGAGCAGAGGGAGTCGGCTCTGGCCTCAGCCAGCACCAGAGAGGGGCCCCCACAGCACAGCAGGGGCTGAAGGGCTCCTGGAGTGTGGCCAGAGTGGATGCCCAGGCCGAGGAGGCGCCAAGAGGGAGCCAGGGCTGCTAGCATGTTGTCACCTCTCAGTCCAGTTTTATTCTTCTGCGTGGGGATATCAGATTTCCCCAGTGTCATTTTTTGAAGAGATTGTTGTTTCCCCAATGTGTGTTCTTGGCATCTTTGCCAAAATTTAGTTGGCTGTAGGTAGATAAATTTGCTTCTGAGTTATCTGTTCTGCTCCATTGACCTATGGGTCTGTTTTTATGCCTGAACCATGCTGTGTTTGGGCTAGTGATGCTTTGTAGTCAAGTAGTGAAGTCAAGTAGTGTGATTCCTCCATCTTTTTCTGTTTGCTCAAAGTTGCTTTAGATATTTGATACATTTTGTGGTGTCATATAAATTTTTGGATTTTTTTCTATTTATGTAAAGAATATCATTGGTATTTTAACAGAGATAGCATTAAATGTATACGTTGCTTTGGGAAGCATTAGTATGTTGAAAACTTTATTGTAATCCATGAACACACGATATCATTTCATTTATTTGTGGCCTTTGTAATTTCTTTCATCAAAATTTGGTAGTTTTCAGTGTGGAGATCTTTCACCTCCTTAGTTAAGTTTAATTCTAGGTTTGTTTTTTTTTTAGATATTGTAAATTAAATAATTATTCTGATTTCTTTTTCAGATAGTTCACTATTTGTGAATTAAAATGCTACTCATTTTTTATGTTGATTTTATTTTCTGCAACTTTACTGCATTTATTAGTTCCAATAATTTGTTCATGAAGTTATTATGGCTTTGTATAGATAAGATCATGTTTTCCGCAAACAGGGAAAATCTGACCTCTTCCTTTCTAATTTGGAAGATTTTTCTTTCTTTCTCTTGCTTACTTTAACTGGCTAGAACTTCCAGTATTTTATTGATTAGAAGTGGTGAAAATGAGCATCCTTGTTTTGTTCATAACCTTGCAGGAAAATCTTCCTGCCCTCCTCCGTTTGATATGATGTTAGCTGTGGATTTGTCATATACAACCTTTATTGTGTTGAGGTATAGACATTCTATACCCATTCTATACCTAATTTGTTGAAAGTTTTTAATTTTGAAAGGATGTGAATTTTATTAATTTCATTTTCTGCGTCTATTAAAACAATCATGTTTTATTGCCATTCTTTATTTTAATGTAATATATCATATTTATTGATTTGCATAAGTTAAACCATCCTTGCATCTCCGGGATGAATCCCACTATTATCTTAATGGATAGTATTTTTTATGTACTGTTAAATTGAGTTTGCTAGTATCTCCTGAGAATTTTTGCATCTATATTCAGTAGGGATACTGGCCTTTAGTTTTCTTGTGTGTGTGTGTTTCTTTGGTTTGGGAATCAGGGTAATGTTGACTTCATAAAATTACTTTGGAAAAAATGTTTTTATCTTTAAATTGCTGAAGTAGTTTGAGGAAAATTGGTATTGGTTCTTTAAATCTTTTATGGAATCCTTCAGTGAAGCCATCAGCTTCTGGGCTTTTCTTTGATGGAAACCTTTTTATCTGTGATTTCATTTTCTTACTGATTGTTAGTCTGTTCAAGTTTTCTATTTTTTAATTTAATCTTGGTTGTTGGAATGTGTCCAGAAATTTTTCCATTTTTTCTATATTATCAAATTTGTTATTGTATAGTTGTCAATATATACAATATTGACAATATTGTCAATATATACAATATTGACAATATTGTCAATTTTAAAGTCCTTTGTATTTTTGTGGTATCCATTGTAATATCTCTTTTTACATCCCTGATTTATTTACTTGACTTTTTTTATTTTTTATTAGTCTAGCTCGAGGTTTATTGATTTTGTTTATCTTTTCAACAAACAAACTCTTCATTCCATTGATCTTTCGAATTGCATTATTTTAGTGTGTATTTTGTTTATTTCGGCTCTGAGCTTTATACTTTTCTTTCTTCTACAAATTTTGGGTTTAGTTAATTTTTGTTCTAGTTTCTTGAGTTACATCTTTAGGTTGTTTATTAGAAATCTTTCTTCTTTTTTGATGTAGGCATTTATTGCTATAAACATCTCTCTTAGACTGCTTTTGCTTTGTCCCATATGTTTTGGTATGATATAGCTTCATTCTCATTTGTCTCAAGGAAATTTATAATTTCCTTTACATTTCTTCATTGACCCATGAGTTGTTTAGAATCATGTTGTTTAATTTCCATTTATTTGTAAAATTTCTGAAGTTTTTCTTGTCATTGATATTGTTTTATACCATTGTGGTCAGAAAATACACTTAATATAATGCCTATCTTAAAATTTTCAGACTTCTTTTGTGGCCTACCATATACTCTATCCTGCAGAATGATCCATATGCAGTTGAATAAGATGTGTATTCTGCAACTGTTGGATGAAATGTTCTGCAAGTGTCTGTTAGGTTTATTTTATCTATACTGAAGTTTAAGTATAGTGTTAGTTTGCTGATTTTTTTGTCTGCACGATCTATCCACTCTTTAAAGTGGGCTGTTGGCTGAGTGTGATGGGCTCACACCCATAATCTTAGCACTTTGGGAGGCCAAGCCAAGTGGATCCCTTGAGCTCAGGCATTTGGGACTAGCATGAGCAACATGGTGAAACCCTGTCTCTGCAAAAAATATAAAACAAACAAACAAAAAAGCCAGGAATGGTGTTGTGTGCCTCTAGTCCCAGCTACTTGTGGACTGAGGCAGGAGGATTGCTTGAACCCGGAAGGTTGAGGCTGCAGTGACCCAAGATTGCACTACTGCACTCCAGCCTGAGTGACAAAGTGAAACCCTGTCTCAATAAAAATAAATAAATAAATAAAATAAAAATAAAAATTTAAGAAAAAGTTAAAAAAATAAATAAAGTGGGCTGCTGATTTTCCCTACTGTTATTGTATTACAGTTTATCTCCCATTATGTCTAATAATATTTGCTTTATATATCTAAGTGCTCTAAATTTGCTTATAGATGTAATTAACAATTTTATACTCCCTTTTTAAATTTATCTTTATCATTATATGATGAACTTCTTAGTCTCTTTTTACAGTTTTTGACTTAAAATCTATTTTATTTGATGTAAGTTGGCTGTTTACATCTGCTTTTGATTTTCTTTCCTTGAAATATTTTTTCCCATCCTTTTACTTTCAGTGTATGCTTGTCTTTAACACTGAGGTAAATCTCTTGTGAGTAGCATATAGTTGGGTCTTAATTTTTATCCATTCAGCTGTTCTATATATTTCAATTGGAGAATGTACTCCATTATGAGGGCCAAAAAGTTTCATGATAAGCTGTCTAGAAGTTGGAGACACTGGGATGCTGGTAGGATGGCTCCATCCAAGTCTTAAACCCTCAAGAACCAGGGGAGCTAATGATGGAACTCTCAGTTTAAGGCTAACAGCTTGAGGATTGAGAGATCTGCTGGTGTATTTCCTGGACTCCAGAGGCCAGAAAGCCTGTCATTCTGATATCCAAAGGTGAAAAAAAAAAGTTTCCCAGCTCCAGGAGAGAATGTGAGAGAGAGAGGGGGAGGGGGGAGAAAGAGAGAGAGGCAGAGAAAGAATAAGAAAAAGAGAGGCAGAGAGAGAGAGATTTTCCGTTACTCTACTTTTTTTTCAATTTATGTACCCAGCATATTGGATGATGCCCACCCACACTGAGAGTGGATCTTCCTCACTTGGTCCACTGACTCACATGACAATCTCCTCTGGAAACACCAGCACAGACACACCCAGAAATAATAATTTGCCTGTTCTCTAGGTAGTCTTTAATCCAGTGCAGTTGACATTTAAAATTAAACATTATAAGGATAGGGTGGTGTAAATGTATTTTGCTTGCAGCTCTTTTCTTTTACTACATAATTTAAAACACAGCTACATACAGCAACAAATATAAAAATGTGTTAATCAAAAGATGCAATTTGTTTGACAATAATAGCACAAAAATGAGGGGCAAAGCTACAATGCAAGAAAATTATGTATACTATTGAAATTAAATTTGTGTTAAACTGAACTAAATTGAATTGTTTAAAAGCTAACTGAGACTTCAGGGAAGCCAAAAAGAAAATACTTTTTAAAACATAGTGAAATAAACAAGAAGGTAGTCAAAATGATATATCCCCAAAAAGTATATGTTTAATAGGAAAGTAATCAAGAATTCTGAAACAGAGAAACCAAAAGGACATAAGACATATAGGAAACAAATATAAAAAATGGCAGGTGTAAATTATAGCTTATTAGTTATATGACATGAAAATAGTTTAAACACATTCTAATGGAAAGACAGAGACTGACAGAATAGATATAAAATGACTCAAATATATGCTGTCTACAAGTGACACATTTTATATTAAAAGACATAGATAGGTTGAAAGTAAACAAAAGATTTACAGCGCAGACAGTAAGCCAAAGACAGAGTCACTACATTAACAAAAGCCAAAATAGAATTTAAGGCAAAAAGTGTTATTAGAAACAAAGAAGGAACTTTTACAATAATAAATAATTGATCCAGCACAGAGACGCAATTATAATCATTTATGTTTATAACAAGAGAGCTCCAAAATATATAGCATAAGTGAACAGAACTGAAAAGAGAAATAAGCAATTTAAAAATATAGTTGGAGACATCATTACCCTACATTTAATAAATAAAACAACTAAGAAGATCAACAAGAAAATAAAAGACGACAGTATAAACCACCTAGACCCAACAAACTTCTGTAGAAGGTACCACTCAATGAAAGCAAAATGTACATCCTTCTCAAGTGTTCATGGACATTTTCTTTTTTTTAATTTTTATTTTCCATAAGTTATTGGAGTACAGATGGTCTTTGTTTACATGAGTAAGTTCTTTAGCAGTGATTTGTGAGATTTTGGTGCACCCATCACACGAGCAGTATACACTGCACCATATTTATAGTATTTTATCCCTTGTCTCTCCTTCCACTCTTCCCCCCAAGTCCCCAAAGTCCATTGTATCATTCTTATGCCTTTGTGTCCTCATAGCTTAGCTCCCACATATCAGTGAGGACATACGATGTTTGGTTTTCCATTCCTGAGTTACTTCACTTAGAGTAATAGTCTCCAATCTCATACAGGTCACTTCAAATGCTGTTAACTCATTCCTTTTTTTTTTTTTTTTTTTGAGACAGAGTCTCACTCTGTCGCCCAGGCTGGAGTGCAGTGGTGCTAACTTGGCTCACTGCAAGCTCCGCCTCCCGGGTTCACGCCATTCTCCTGCCTCAGCCTCTCAAGTAGCTGAGACTACAGGCACCCGCCACCGCACCCGGCTTATTTTTTGTATTTTTAATAGAGACGGGGTTTCACCGTGTTAGCCAGGATGGTCTCGATCTCCTGACCTCGTGATCCGCCTGCCTCGGCCTCCCAAAGTGCTGGAATTACAGGCATGAGCCACCGTGCCTGGCCACTCATTCCTTTTTATGGCTGCATACTATTCCATTGTATATATATATACCACGGTTTCTTTATCCACTTGTTGATTGATGGGGATTTGGGTTGGTTACACAATTTTGCAATTGTGAATGGTGCTGCTATAAACATGCATTTGCAAGTGACTTTTTTGAATAATGACTTCTTTTCCTCTGGGTAGATGCCCAGTAGTGGGATTGCTGGATCAAATGGTAGTTTTACTTTTAGTTCTTTAAGGAATCTCTACACTGTTTTCCATAGTGGCTGTACTAGTTTGCATTTCCACCAGCAATGTAGAAGTGTTCCTTGTTCACCACATCCATGCCAACATCTACTGTTTTTTGATTTTTTGATTATGGCCAATCTTGCAGGCATAAGGTAGTATCATATTGTGGTTTTGATTTGCATTTCCCTGATTATTAGTGATGTTGAGCATTTTTTCACGTTTGTTGGCCATTTGTATATCTTCTTTAGAGAATTGTCTATTCATGTCCTTAGCCCACTTTTTGATGGGATTGTTTGTTTTCTTCTTACTGATCTGTTTGAGTTCATTGTAGATTCTGGATATTAGTCCTTTGTCAGATGTACAGATTTTGAACATTTTCTCCCACTCTGTGGGTTGTCTGTTTACTTTGCCAACTTTTCCTTTTGCCGTACAAGAACTCTTTAGTTTAATTAGATCCCAGCTATTTATTTATTTTTATTTTTATTTTATTTATTTATATTTTTAGATGGAGTCTCACTCTGTCACCCAGGCTGGAGTGCAGTGGCGCAATCTCGGCTCACTGCAAGCTCCACCTCCTGGTTAATGCCATTCTCCTGCCTTAGTCTCCTGAGTAGCTGGGACTACAGGTGCCCGCCACCACGCCTGGCTATTTTTTATTTTTATTTTTATTTTTAGTAGAGATGGGGTTTCACCCTGTTGGCCAGGATGTTCTTGATCTCCTGACCTTGTGGTCCGCCTGCCTCAGCCTTGCAAAGTGCTGGGATTACAGGTGTGAGCCACTGCACCCGGCCTTATCTTTGTTTTTATTGCGTTTGCTTTTGTGTTCTTGGTCATGAGATCCTTGCATAAGCTAGTGTCTAGAAGGGTTTTTCCAATGTTATCTTCTAGAATTTTCGTAGTTTCAGGTTTTAGATTTAAGTTCTTAATCCATCTTGAGTTGATTTTTATATAAAGTGAAAGATAAGGATCCAGTTTCATTCTCCTACATGTGGCTAGCCAATTGTCCCAGCACCATTTGTTGAAAAGGGTGTCCTTTCTCCACTTTATGTTTTTGTTTGCTTTGTCGAGGATCAGTGGGCTGTAAGTATTTGGGTTTATTTCTGGGTTCTCTATTCTGTTCCATTGATTTTTGTGCCTATTTTTACACCAGTACCATACTGTTTTGGTGACTATGGCCTTATAGTGTAGTTTGAAATCAGTTAGTGTGATGCCTCCATATTTGTTCTTTTTGCTTAGTCTTGCATTGGCTATGCAGGCATTTTTTTTTTGGTTCCATATGAATTTTAAAATTTTTTTTCTAGTACTGTGAAGAATGATGGTGGTATTTTGATGGGGATTGCATTGAATTTGTACATTGATTTTGGCAGTATGGTCATTTTCACAGTATTGATTCTATGCATCCATGAGCATGGAATGTGTTTCCATTTGTACTTGTTGTTTATGATTTCTTTCATCAGTGTTTTGTAGCTTTCCTTGTAGAGGTCTTTCACCTCCTTGGTTAGGTATAGTCCTAAGTATTTTAATTTTTTTGCAGCTATTGTAAAAGGGGTTGAGTTCTTGATTTGATTCTCTGCTTGATCGCTGTTGGTGTATAGAAGAGCTACTGATTTGTGTAATTAATATTGTATCTGGAAATTTTGCTGACTTCTTTTATCAGTTCTACAAGCTTTCTGGAGGAGTCCTTAGGGTTTTCAAGTTAAATGATCATATTATCAGCAAACAGTGACAGTTTGGCTTTCTCTTTACTGATTTAGTTTCTTTCTCTTGTCTGATTGCTCTGGCTAGGACTTCCAGTACTGTGTTGAAGAGGAGTGGTGAGAGTGGGCATCCATGCATCCATGTCTTATTCCAATTCTCAGAGGTAATGCTTCCAACTGTTCCCATTCAGTATTATGTTGGCCGTGGTTTTGTCATGGACATTTTCAAGATGGACTATATGTTAGACCATAAAGTAAGCCTCCATACATTTAATAACTATTGAAGTACTCCTGATGGTTAATACTGAGTGTCAACTTGATTGGATTGAAGGATGCAAGGTATTGTTTCTGGGTTTGTCTGTGAGGGTGTTGCCAAAGGAGATTAACATTTGAGTCAGTGGAATGGGAAAGGCAGAGACATGCTTAATCTGGGTGGGCAAAATCTAATCAGCTGCCATCATGGCCAGAATAAAAAGCAGGCAGAAGAAAATGAAGAGACTAGACTGGCTTAGCCTGCCAGCCTACATCTTTCTCCTATGCTGGATGTTTCCTACCCCTGAACATCAGACTCCAAGTATTTCAGCTTTGGAACTCAAACTGGCTTCCTTGCTCCTCAGCTTGCACATGACCTACTGTGGGACCTTGTGATCATGTGAGTTAATGTTCCTTAATAAACTCCCTTTTATATATACATCTATCCTATAAATTCTGTCCCTCTAGAGAACCCTAATACAATATTTAATGATTTTAATAATGTGTTCTGTGACCATAGTGGAATTAAATTTAGAAATTTATAGAAATAAGAGAATGAAATCTAGGAAATTCACAAGTATGTAAAAATAAACAACACTTAGTATTTAATAATGCTTTAGTTGTTGCAACTTTTTAACAACTAATTCATCAAGAAGAAAATCACAGAGAAAATTAAAAGTTACTTTGAGATGAATCCAAATTATAATATAATATACAAAACTTATGTAGCTAAAATTGTGTCAAAAAATAAATATATTGCTATAAATATCTATATTAGAAGAGTAGGAAGATTTCAAATCAATAACCTAAACTTCTGTATTAAGAAACTGAAGATATAAGAGAATACTAACCATAGAACAAGCAAAACTAAGAAAAAAATAAAAACAAGAGCAAAACTAAATAACACGGATAAGAGAAAAAAATAAAATAATGAAGCCAAATATTTGTTATTCAAAAATATTAACAAAATCAGCAAACCTTATGCTACATGTACCAAGAAAAGAGGGATAACTAAAATTACTAAAACCGAGAATGGAAACGGGCATATCAGTATAGGACACAGAGAAGAAAAAATTATTTAAAAAGACTTTTATGCCAAAAAATTAGATAATGTAGATGAAACAAAAGTTCTTAGAAAGAAACAAGCACCATAAACTGACTGAACGAGAAATATAAATCTAAATAAACTTATGAAAGTATAAAAGTTAAATTAGTAAGCTAAATACTTCCCACAAATCAAATTCTGTGGCTTTACTTTTTAATTTTACCAAATATTTAAAAAAGAACTATAACAGTCTCTCAAAAACTCTTACAAATACTAGAACATTTTCAAATTCATCGTAGGGCCAGTATTAACTTGATATTAAAACCAGACAAAGACATCACAAGAAAAATAAACTTTAGACTAAAATCTCTTATGAACATGGACAAAAATTTCCTCAATCCTAACTAATCAAATTCACAATATGTAAAAATGATTATATGTCAACCAGGAAAGTTATCCTTTGTTCCTGACAGTATAACATGATTTATCCCTGAAATCCAAAATTGATTTAAATTATAAAAGCCAATCAATGTAAGAAATCATCATATTAATAGAAAAAGGACGAAAACTAGACGGTCATCTCAATAGTTGCAGAAAAAGCATTTGACAAAATCAAACACCTTTTCATAATTAAAAACAAAAACTCAACCGGCTATGATAAGTCCACATCTAATATTGTATTTCATGGTCAAAGACTAAATGCTTTTTCCTCCTTTCAGCTTGTAAATCTCTTTAGTTCCACTGTTCTTGCACCATTATTGAGTTGTGTGGGGGCTTTACTAAATCTGTGTAACCATATTTTCAAGAGAAAAGAGGTGAGAAGGTGTGTTCCATCCTTATGCCCCTGGGAGTGTTTCTATTGCTTCCTGCTATGAAATTCTTTAGGCCTAAGAAACTTGCATGATAAAGATGATTTTTTTCCTCATATCAGTTAAAAAATGGAGAGCTGTCTTAAAATAACCCCAAAGCGAAATTAAACTATAGAAAACTCCATGTATAACCCTAAATGCGGAATTAAATTTGTGTTATCTGAGCTGGTTCTACCTCTCTTGGACAACCGTTAAAGTTTAAACCTGTAGTTTTGCAAAAACTCTGTATCTTTTGTAGAGCACTCTGTACTCAGCTGCCTTGCTTGTTAACAGTGGGAAGACCTACTTTAGTATTTAGGTCTTAAAGTCCTCTTTCCATAAAGATAATTTCCATGATGCTCAAAATTATTTTCTTTCAGTCATATCTGCTTACAAAAACCTTAACATCTACAGTTCAAAGCCTAGCAGATTCAACTTGGAATTGTATTAAAAACAAAAACAAAAGTATACCTTTGTTCTAACCTGCAGTATATGGTTAAGCCTGGTAGATCCCTTGCAGCTAGCCTATTTTGAGGCCTCACATCATAGCTGAATTTACTGAACCCTGCAGTCTGTACCTTTTCTAGCCGTCACTTTTGATGAAGGCCTCAGCCTCTGAATTTGCTGACATCCACGTGCCTTTGTTAAAGTTCTGCAGTTTTGCTGAGAGCTGTATACCACTTGTGTAAGCCTTAGTGCTGTTACAACTACGCTTTATAGAAATGGTCACTTGACATTTGACAAAGCTGTTACATGCTACAATGACTGACAAAGATAAAAATCCTTCTGGCTTACACCTAAATCCTGAAGCTGTCTACCCAGGTTTCAACAGTTACAAGCCAGGTGTGGCTAATTATATTTTCTGAACATAGTTTTAAGAATATCTTTCACCTCACATACTCTTCTATATTCTGATTTTGCCATTTTTTTTTTTCATGTAGAAGTAGAGACTAATTCCCTCCCCTTTGAATCTGGGCGGTCCCAGTGACTTGCTTAACACATAAAATATGGCAGTGGTAGGATCTTGGATTTCTGAAGCTGTATTGTGAGAAGTCTTACAGCATCCACCTGGATCTCTTAAAATAATCTTTTTGGAAGCCAGCCATCAACTAAAAAGTATAGCTAATTTGAGACCATCATATTGTGTTATGTTCAAGCCACACGGAGAAGACATGGAATATCAGACACTATGTCTGGGAGAGAAAGGCAAAGAAGCATGGAGGTACCAGGAATGTGTGTGAGGATACCACCTTGGAAGTGAAAATTCCAGACCCCACTGCCCCAGGTGATGCCACAAAGACACACTGTCTAAAATTTTTGGATAGTTTCTGTTTGTAGTAATAGATAACCAGAGCATGGGTGTACAGATATAAAAACTGCCATCAATCTTAAAGTATTATTTATCTCTCCAATTGGAGGTTACCTGTTGAGGTTTCTAAATACGTTGTTCAATACACCAGATGTTGTTTTGAGTTCAACTTTTGCCCCTCCTGCTATACTAGGCTTCCTCCCCCAAGGAAAATGCCTGGTACGCTGAAACTTACAGCATGGTGGAGGGTACACATTCTCTGCCATACAGTATTTCATCAAAAGAAGTATAGGCATTGATTACAAATAAATGTTACTTTCTTGTTCCAGATTTACCATTCAGACAAGTTACTCTTCTTATTTTATTTACTTAGAGACAGGATCTTTCTCTGTCCCCCAGCCTGGAGTGCCGTGACAGGATCCTAGCTCACTGAGTCCTTGAACTCCTGGGCTCACGCGATCCTCCTGCTTCAGCCTCCCAAGTAGTTAGGATAATGGGCATGAGTCATGGTGTACCATCTAGACAAGTCACTCTTTATCATGGACAAAAATGAGTAAAGGTGGAGGAAGGAGGTATATGAAAAATTTCTGAACCTTCAGCTCAATTTTGCTGTGAGTCTAAAACTGCTCTAAAAAATAAAGTCTGTTTTTTTTTTAAAAGCCTACCAATGAATAAAAATATAGAGAGGGAGAGATCAAGAGTGTTAAATACTACAAAAATAGATGGTCCACAAAAAATAAGAAAGGGATGCAGTCATTTATCCACCTCCACCTCTCGCCAACGATCAGAATGAATAAGTCAAATAACTTTCTGGACAATGCAGTCTGAGAAAGGAAAAGATAATGACACCTAAATAACATATAAAGTTCCGTCTTCATTCCATTACAATCAGTATGTTAATTAACACTAATTTGGCTGCAATTTAGTGATAGCCACTTAAGCTAGCTCAAGAATTGGTTATGAGGATCAAAGCAGGAATATAGCTGGGCCTCAGGACATAGCTTATGCTCTTATCTCTGCCCCTCCATGTATGTTATCTTCTTTCTCATTTTTCAAGCAGATCTACTTTTTCTCTTTCACAAACTGTACGGCAGAGAAAAAAATTCCTTTTCTTTTTTTTCCAGTTCCAAATTCCTGGTGATTGAAGCAGCTGTGGGAACACAGAGCCCAGTGCTTCTTTCTGGACTGGAGTGTGGTGTGGGAATATGGCCATATTACACGAGTGCTGGGAAATGACTACCTTAAAATCAAGCAACATTTCCAAGATAGTACCTTAGAAATATTAATAAGTAATCAAGCATGCATGTATTACAATCATCAAAGGTTTTGTGATAGGATGCTCTGTATTGAAAGCTCGCTTAGGAATCCAGGACGATTCATGTGTCAAGTAGAAGAGACCACAGTGAAAATTGTAGAAAATTAGTAGAGGCATTTGGAGAAAAATATGGATTTACCTACTTATTTTGCCTACTTCCAAGATGCTATCTGAGGACAAGAAATAGGGAACACATTTTCTGGAAGATGTGGCCTGCATAACCTGCCAGATGCTAAAATGTGTATACAATTTGTATACTCTATCTTCCTTGGGCAGCAGGGAAGTAGTTTGAATTACCAAGCCAAATCACCTTGAAATCTTGATTAGGTGTCTATGGAAACATTCAAACAATATGATTGATATAACTGCAATAGGTGTCTTCTGCTAACTGAATTGGAAATCATACAGCCTGTTCAATATATCAAATAGTGCTCAGCTTGCAGTATGCCTCATGAAATATGTCAGGAAACCAACTAACTAGGAAAATTGACCAAAAAATAATTACTTAGTATGTTTCAAATGTTTCATGTATGACTCTAATGATATCTCTGAAGAAAATGTCCCATGGCATATATGTACTTCTTCATAGTAGATAAAGTAAGTTGGAGTCCTTAATATGGGTGTAATAAATACTCTCATTGATTGAAACCTAAGAAATGTTCAACAGCTATAAACACTCTTGGCAGGATTTAAAGCCGTACATTCCTTAGAATGATAGGAAACATACGCATTGTTAAGATACTTAACGCATAGAATCAACAGAATCTGGAAATATTAGCATAGTATTAGATGTCATTTTAATTTCTTAGGGTTGCCATAAGAAAGTATCATAAACTGAGTGGCTAAAACAATAGAGGTTCATTCTCTCACAGTTGTAGAGGATAGAAGCTCAATATCAAGATGTTGGCAGGGCCTTGCTCCCTTTGAAGTCTCTAGGGGAGAATCTTTCCTTGTTTCTTCTACCTCCAAATATTTTTTGGCATGTGGCAGTATAACTTTAATCTCTGCTTCCATTTTCACACATCCATCTTTCCTCTATGTCTTTGTGTCTCCATGTCTCATCTGCATATGGCACTTACCTCACTGTGTCTCTGTTTTCTCTTCTTATAAAAACAGCAGTTCTTATACTGGATTAGAGCCCAATCTAGTCTAACATGAACTCATCTTAATTTGATTACATCTACAAAGTACATATTTTCAAATAAGGTCACACTCATAGATAATGGCTATTACAACTCCATATATCTAAAAAGGGGACACAATTCAATGCACAATAGATATTTCCTTTATATGTTAAATTGCCAACTGATACACTGCTAAATTCTTAAACTGATAATTTTCCAGAAATCCAGCATTTGATCTTGCTTGCTGCTTTTGAACAGGGGATCAGGTATATACACAGATTTCACGTTCTTTTCAAAGGAACTAGACTAAAAGTCCTTTTCGCTTTAGTGAAAAATAGATATACTTAATTTAATGTTTTTAAATCCAAGAATTAACACTATTTATATAGGTAACTATAAAAGATAAAAGCAATTGGATAATAGCCCCTCACTATAATGAAAGAGCAAGTACCACTATTTTGGCATACTCAGAACATACTGAGTCAAAAGAATACTGCATTAAGAAAGATTTAATGGGCCATGAGAACATAAAAGTAATGTATTTTTTTATACTCCATTTGAGCATTCTTAGAAGAAAAGCTCTTCATGCTTGGTGAGTAGTTTATGGGTCTTAGAGGCCCCTGTAAATGTTTGTGTTGATTTCTGTACTTTTGGAGGTAGCTACTTTCATTAGAAAAGGAGCTTGGTTTTTGGGTGACAGATACTGTGACATAAAATCAGTTTTTCTTCCCATTTAAAAATGTACTTCATATTGCAGCCAAACTTTTAAAAGAAATATTACCACATAAAAACGCTGCATTGCTACATGTGTTTATTCATTCAATAAGTATTTATAGACTCCCTAAATGTGCCAAAACTTTTGCTAAAAATTAAGTGTGGTAATATATTTTAAAGTGCTGCAGTAAAATGAATATTTAACTGTGTCTTAAAAACCTTGCTTCAAACATAGTGTTATGCTTGGGAACTTGAGATTTGGAGGAACAGGGACCTAGATATGAGTTCTTGCTCTACAATTTGCTGGTTATCTGAAATTATGTAACTTCTGTAAATTTCGGTTTGATCAATTGAAAAGTGAAAATAACAGCCTCATCCTTATTTAATAGAATTGTCTTTAAATAACATTCACATGTAAAAGCATTTTGCAAAATAACCAGGTGCATTCCATATTTGTTAACTACTGTTATTCCTGCTTACTTTTATTATATTAATAATTATCAAAATTAATGTTCAAAGAACATACAGATGGTTAAGCCTAATATATACATATGTGTGTACATATGTATATATGTATGTATAATTTCCTAGGAATACCTAATAATGATGAGAAATGACAAACTGGAAAGACTTAAAGTAACAGAAAATATATTCTCACAATTCCAAGGAATAGAAGTTTCTGCCATTTCTAAGGTGTGCAGAGTTCTTGAATAGGCAGAATACCAAATGTTCTCAGGCTCAGCAAACATCTGACCTGGTACACTGAAAAGAAAATAAAAGAGTCAATAAAAGATGTGGAATTAAAGACAGATCAAATCTTTCTTTCACTTGGCAAAACTCAGCTTATTATATCTGTAATTACAATATTAAAAGATGTAGATTAAGACTGTGATAGTATTCTGTTTAATTTAAAATGGAAAAAAGTAGAATATAATGATTTTGAGTAGTGGTTTCCAATGTCTGTATTTGAGAGGAAAATATTTTAAAGCTTACAGGAAATTTATACTCATTTAATTATTGATTTGTGATTTCATGGTTTCTATTAGTACAGTAGGACATATATATATAAAAGTTATATGTAATAGATACACATATGGTATAGGAGCTATTTTTTTTACAAAATTGTGTAAATACGTTGTATACAACGTTTTGAAATATAAATACTTAGATCTAAAATTTTATTGATAGAAGTATGTAATGTGTTAAATATGTGGAAAATACTGGCTTAGAACATAGCTTTACAGTTCTATTTTTATATGCTTATATAATTATATATGCATTTATCAACTATTTACTGAATGGATCTATTTGACAGATAGTATCAAAATATAGTAGAACTTTTTTAGGTGTGGAAATATAGTATGAACTTTTTCCTTATTAGAGGCTTTAAGTACATCAGCTTGTGTCATTTTTGATTGCTTTTCTAATTCTGAAAAATTAACATGTGATTTTTATTTTGTTTTTCCTAAAAGCTAATTGATGTGTGTTTAATGCTGATATGGATATTGACAATTGCTTATGAGACAAGCAACCGTCAGTCAAAATAATAAACCAATAACCCAGAAATGAAAATGTCAATAGAAGCACCAAAAAAAAAAAAAGAAATATAGTATAAACAGAACAATGTACCTGCTTTCATGGAGTTTACATGCTAATGAGGGAGAAAGCCAAGAGACAAATTTCTGTCTGGCATAACAAGGTATAATACATCATGAGAATAAAAATAAATCAAAGAATATAATAAATGATTTATTAAATGATAAAAATTTATAATTTGCACTTTATTAAAATTAAAAAGTTCTGGTCTATTAAAGACACCGTTAAAATGATTAAAAGACAAGAAAAAGACTGGAAGAAAATATTTGCAAAACATATGTAAGAAAACACTTGCAAATTATATCTAATAAAGGGTTAACATAGAAAGAACTATTACAACTTAACAACAAAAAAGCACATAGCCTGATGAAAAAGTTGGCAAATAATTTGAATGGACATTTATTTAAAGATAATATACAAATGGCCAACAAGGATATGAAAATATACTAAATATAGTTAATCATTAGGAAAATGAAAATCAAAACCACACTGAGGTACTAGCTCATACCCATTAGAATGGCTACTGTTTTTTGGAAAAAATACCAAGTGTTGGCTAGCATGTAGAGAAATTGGAATCCTATCTACTCTTGATGGGAATTTAGAATGTTGTAGCTGTTATAAAAAATGTATGGTAGTTTCTCAAAAAATTAAAAATATAACATAAGATTCAGAAATTTCACTCTTGAGTTTACATACAAAAGAACTGAAAGCAGGATTTTGAAGAGATCTTTAGACAACCATGTTCATCACAGCACAATTCTCCATAGCCAAAAGATGACAGCAACCCAAGTGTCTGTCAATAGAAGAATGGATTAACAAAATGTGGATTCATAATTCTATGAATATGAAATGTTACTCAGCCCTAAGAAGGAAGGAAATTATGACAAATGGTACAATATGGATGGACTTTAAGGGCATTATGCTAAGTCAAATAAGCCAGTCATAAATTTATATTCAGAGTAGTCAAAATAATAGAAATGGAAAGTTGACTGCTGGTTGCCAGTGACTGAGAGGAGGAGGATATGAGGAGTTGTTGTTTAATGAGTACAAAGTTTCAGTGTTTGTGTGTGTGTGAGAAACTTGTTGTTTTGTTTGTTTGTTTTGTGAGTCTTGCTGTATCACCCAGGCTGGAGTGCAGTGGCAAGACCTCCGCTCACTGCAACCTCCGCCTCCCAGGTTCAAGCGATGTTCCTGCCTCAGCCTCCCAAGTAGCTGGGACTATGGACACATGCCACCATGCCTGGCTAATTTTTGTATTTTTAATAGAGACAGGGTTTTGCCATGTGGCCCAGGCTTGCCTTAAACTCCTGACCTCAAATGATTCACCTGCCTCGGCCTCCCAATATGCTGGGATTACATGTGTGAGCCACTGCGTATGGCGCAATGTTTCAGTTTTGCAAGATTAAAAAAGTTCTGGAGATGGGTTGCATACTGTGGTTATACATAACACTAGTAATCTGTACACTTAAAAATGATTAAGATGGTAAATTTTGTTATAGATTTTTATTGCCTCAATAGATTTGTTTAATTTAATTTTGTTGCCAAATAGATTTAAAAAAGCCCTGAGAATACTAATTGGTGTTGAAGATGTGGAGAACAAGAACTCTCATTCATTTCTGTTAGGAATGATACATGGTATAGCCACTTTGGAGGACAGTTTGGTGGTTTCTTACAAAGCTAAACATAGTATTACTATTGAATCCAGCAATTATGCTCCTAGGTAATCATCCACCTGATTTGAAAACTTGTTCACATAAATACTTGTATATAAATATGTATATCAGCTTTATTTATAATTGTCAAAAACTGGAAGCAACCAATATTCCCTTTAAAATATTAATAGATAAACAAACTGTGGTGTATCTATGCAATGAAATCTTATTCAGTCCAAAATAAATATTATTCAGCCATAAAAATGACGACATTCTGTCATTTGCAGCAACATGGGTGGGATTAGAGTTCATTTTGTTAGATGAAATAAGCCAGACACAGAAAGACAAATATCACATATATTCATTCATGTTGGAATCACAAAGAGTGAATCTCACAGAGTAGAGAGTAGGATGGTGATTATCAGAGGGTGAGAAGGGTAGTGGGGATGAGTGATGAAGAGCAGTTGGTTAATGGGTACAAAAATACAGTTAAATAGAAGAAATAAGTTTAAATAACAGGTGAAAGAGAAGAATTAGAATGTTTCCAACACAAAGAAAAGATAAATGTTTGAATTTACAGATATTGCAATCACCCTGATTTGATAATTGCACATTGTATACATGCATCAAAATATTACATATATCCCCAAAATATGTACAACTATTATATATCAATAAAAATAATCCACTAATTCAGAAAAGTCAAATGAATTTTATATGTATTTTAATGTGTATTACACATTATTGAGTAAAAGAAGATGGTCTGACAAGCTTTATACTATATGATTCCATTTGTGTGACATTTTGAAAAAATTAAACCTGTAGAGGCAGCAAAAAAGATCAGTAGTTTCCAGACTTTTAGAACAGGAGTGCAGGGCTTTGAATAGATGAAATACGTGATTTTTAGGGTTCTGAAACCGTTTTGTATGACACCTTAATTATGGGTACATGAAACTATGCATTTGTCAAAATTCATTGAAATTTTCAGCACAAAGAATGAAACTTATTGTATACATTTTTAACAATTTTATTTCATTTTATTTTTTTCTGGGATACATGATCAGGGCATGCAGGCTTGTTACTTAGTGTGCCATGGTGGTTTGCTGCACCTATCAACCTTTCCCCTAGGTATTAGGCCCAGCATGCATTAGCTATTTATCCTGATGCTCTCCCTACCCTAACCCCTCAACATGCTCCAGTGTGTGTTGTTCCCCTCCCTGTGTCCATGTATTCTCATTGTTCAGCTTCCACTTATAAATGAGAACATGCGGTATTTAATTTTTGGTTCCTATGGTAGTTTGCTGAGGATAATGGCTTCCAGCTCCATCCATGTCTCTGCGAAGGATAGGATCTCATTACTTTTTATGGCTGCATAGTATTCCATGGTGTATATGTACCACATTTTTATCCAGTGTACCATTGATGAATATTTGGGTTGATTCTGTGTCTTTGCTATTGTGAATAGTGCTGCGGTGAACATACATGTGCATGTGCCTTTATAATAGAATGATTTATATTCCTTTGGGTGTATACCCAGTAATTGATTCCTGGGTCAAATGGTAATTCTGGTTCTAGGTCTTTGAGGAATCACCACACTGTCTTCAACAATGGTTGAACTAATTTACATTTCCACCAAGTGTAAAGGCATTCCTATTTCTCCACAGCCTTACCATCATTTGTTGTGTCTTGACTTTTTAATAGTCGCCACTCTGACTGGTGGGAGATGGTATCTCATTATGCTTTTGATTTGCATTTCTGTAATGATCAGTAATGTTGAGCCTTTTTTAGTATATTAATTGGCCGCATAAATGTCTTCTTTTGAGAATTGTCTGTTCATGTCCTTTGCCCACTTTTTAATGGAGCTGTTTGTTTTTTTCTTGTAAATTTGTTTAAGTTCCTTGTAGATTCTGGATATTAGACCTTTGTCAGATGGATAGATTGCAAAACTTTTCTCCCGTTCTGTAGGTTGTCTGTTCACTCTGATGATAGTCAACCTAGTTAATATTCATTCATTAATTATAAGAAATATACTAATGTAAGTTGTCAATAATAGGAGTAATTGGGTTCAGTATATATGGGAATTTTCTGTGCTATCTTCACATTTTTTCTGTAATTATAAAACTATTCTCAAGAATAAAGTTTGTTAAAAACAAACAAACACATGAAAGCATAAATGAGT
Organism: Gorilla gorilla gorilla; assembly: GCF_029281585.2. Classification (NCBI taxonomy): domain Eukaryota; kingdom Metazoa; phylum Chordata; class Mammalia; order Primates; family Hominidae; genus Gorilla; species Gorilla gorilla. The sequence continues at coordinate 45,413,982 of NC_073233.2, read as the reverse complement.
AAATCAGGATCAGTGATCAGAGAGCCTGGGAGAGCTAGAAGTCATGGTGTAGCTTCCCTGACTTGGTGACTTTTGGGAAAAGAATTATGTAAAGTAAGGATGTGCTCTATGTAGATATATTAGGAAAAGCAATCCAGTTGGAGAGAGCAATAAGAATAAATGTATTGAGGTAAGAATTAGAAACTTACCTTGGATTTAGTAACATAGAGATAGTTTATAACCTTCTTAAGAACTCTTTAGTAGAGAGGAAGAGATAAAAATCTGATTACAGTTTACTTAAGGTAGGCCAGAAGCAGAAAAGTAGATAAAGCATTTGTAGACAACTCTAAAATTTTGTACCATAGACAGGAACAAGCTTATGGGGTAGTAACTGGAGGGTGATGTGTGGTGAAATGAAGTTTGTTGTTGTTTTTTGTCCTTTGTTTTGGTTTTGATAAGACTGATAATCTTATTGTGGATAATGATTTGATGATAGAGGTGTTCCAGTATGAAGGGAAGATATAAGTTAATATAGGAGAAAGAGAAGAATAAAATATTTCAGAAACAAATTATTTTCATAAAGGAATAGAAGAGGAGCAGCAGCATCCACAGAAACAGGAGGCAGTGCAGAGAGTGCAGATTCAGGTGGAGGGAGGTGAGTTAAAGAGTCATGGCAGGCTGGGTACAGTGACTCATGCCTGTACTCCCAGCACTATGGGAGGCTGAGGCAGGCAGGTCACCTGAGGTTGGGAGTTCAGGACCAGCCTGGCCAACATGGTGAAACCCCATCTCTACTAAAAATAAAATAAAATAAATAGCGGGGATGGTGGCAGGCACCTGTAATCCCAGCTACTTGGGAGGCTGAGGGAGAAGAAACACTTGAACCCAGGAGATGGAGGTTGTGGTGATCCTTGATCGGGCCACTGCATTCCAGCCTGGGCGACAGAGTGATACTCTGTCTCAAAAAAAAAAAAGAGTCATGGCAGCATATGGAACATCTCTTCTCATTGCTCACATTTTCTCTAAAAAATAAGAACCAAGGCGAACAACAAAGAACAGGGAATGTGGGATTTGGAGGTGGCTTTGGAAGTTTGAGAAGTACATAGAACGTTTTAACTAATTATATTTGCGGTGTAAGAGAATGAATTAATTGAAACAAAGCAAGATTGTCAGGAATCACTACGGGGAAATTTAAAATTTAAGGTAATACATTTGAATGGAGATGGGTAAACATAGTGGTTTTGCACGTGTGCAGTAGCAATGACTCAGGTTTGAAAGACAATTAAAATTTTGTCAGGTTGAGTATGGTTGAGGAAGAAAGTTCTAAGTGGACTTTATGTGTAGGTAGAAGAGGGGCAAGACCGTGAAGCAGTTAATGGACAGAAAGTGATTGTAGAATTTGTTTAAAAGTGTAAAGTTTAAGTATTGTGATTTCAAAGAATTTATAGTAATAGAGTGAAAAAGCAGGAAATGAGAAGGCATGTGAAATACTAACAGGTAGTAATCAGAAAATGAGATGCTTGAAATTTTGCCATGCAGAGGGCACAATTAGCAATTATTAAGTTGCAGTTATTAAAGATATATGATCATAGGTACCATTAGTTAAGGTAACATGAAGGACCAGATGATTAGAAATGAGGAACTCAGGACTACAAAGGAATCTTCTTCCTGGATATGAGTTTGGTGGTCGGTTCTTTCTGTGTCATCTTAAAGGCCTTAATCTCTCTAATCCTATCAGATATAAAATGAGGATAATAATAACACTCATCTCAGAGATATTTTGAGAGTTAAATAATAATAATCATAATAATTATGATAATTATAACTGAAATTTATTTATTAGACATTAACTTTGTTGTAAGCAATGTATGTGTCATAAATTAATTTTATAAAACTCCATATCACTAACACAGAGTGTTCTCTCACCATATATATGTTACAATTACTACTTGCAAAATATAATCATATTTACAGTCTTAACTAAACAACAACAAAACTTGTTAAACTTTAGGCGACTAGGAAGCCCCTTCCTCCTTATTGCTCTCAGTCCTCTCCCAGTCTTGCTCCTGATAGAATTCACGTGCCTATACATTTCTAGTTTGTTGCCTCTGTGACAATGGCTAAAAATGCAGAGTTTTATTTTATTCAGACTTATTCGTGTTAAGTATTATAGCATCCTCCTGCCTACAGAATGATCTACCCCAGTTTGTAGTCTCCTGGCTTTATTGAATCATTTAATATTCCCTGGATTGCAAAGCCACCTATATAATTTGTGGAATCTAGAGCAAAATAAAAATGTTCGAAATACAGAAATATACTCCTATTAAAGATACAAAATATAAAGCTTTTTTCCTTTCTTTGTGAAATGTCTTTAATTGCCATGGTATGTCCTATTTGTTATATAACATCATTGTAAGGAAAAAAATAAACTTTTACATTTTAGCATGAATTTTACTGTTTACATTGTGCAATGCCAATTTTAAATACAAATATAAGAGATTTCAACTCATGGTGAATTACTGATATTGTGCAACTTATACAAAGTAGCTTCTTTCAAATATGTGTTGCGCTAATACCAGAATCATGGAAATGCACAAAAGTAACTCACGTGTTATTTCACTTCTTGATTCACGCATATTCCACCAATACACTCTATATTTGCCCTATTGATGAGACAGTAAGAACTGAACACAAAAGTAACTTTGTGTTGCCCTATTATTTCCTTTTCTTCTACATCGTCATTTTCAAGGTAAGAAAGAGTATGACAGAGTTCCTTTGTTGTTTCTGTTTCTCAGAGTGTCATTGCCTTCTTACTGCATTTAAAACAAGTTCTTTTGATAGCAGAACACATGGCCTCTTGGGACTATTAGTTTACTTAGTGATAGATGCAACAAACCTTGTGTTCATTTTGAGTCTCAGTGAACTCCTACACTGTGAGTCCATCAGAATTCTGTGCATATGGGCAACTGTGAATGCCATGTGAGAACAGGGTGGTGAGGAATAAGAGCAGACATACATTGCACAGATTTCTTCTGTGCATGTGCATACTCGATTGCTCCATCTGACTTCACTTACAAAACACAAACTGAATGATAAAATTATTAAGGTGTACACAATAGAGAGGCAGAGCCTTAAACCGAGTGGGGGCTCTTTTGAAGGCAAGGCCATATGGAACTGCACAGGATACATGTCCGTGAAGCTGGCTCTGCATGAATGCTTCATTTGCTAAATTCATGTCATACACTTAGAAAATGATACTAGTGTATATAATAAGTAAGTGAGAGGTGTGTTTGAGTAAAGGAAAAGAAACACCCACTTCATGACATTTCTTTTTTTTTTTCTGTTCTCGTTCTGCTTGTCTTTCTATACACTCTATATGAGGCTTTTCTTCTCATGTAATTCCCGACTTAGCAAAAGTCGGAGCTCAATGAATCTTAAAGTTGAACAACTACCTTAGAGATATCCGACATGTGTTTCACTTGATATGGCCTCAGTTGCTACAATTTCTCCAAGACACACTGCTTTTCTCCATCTTAAGTATGAAAGTTTTCTCAGACCTGGATGAATGAAGGTGTTTATTTATCACTCAAGAGGACCACTCATACGTGTTTGAGGAAGGAAGAGTTTAGTGGTTAAAATCATAGCCTCTGAAGGCAAACTTCCTGGTTTTAAATCTCAACATTGTCACTTAGTACCAGTGTGTTATTACCTACATTAATTACATTCATTTTGCCTCAGTTTCCTAAATCGATAAAATAGTAATAACTGTGTATCTAAATCATGGGGTGTGCTATAAGGATTAAATGAGATAGTATGAGTAAAAGACATAGTAAGTGCTTAACACAGCATCAATATTCAATCAGTGGCAGTCATGATTTTCTTAAGTGTTTGGTAGACATATAATCTCCTTAATGTTATCTTTAAATTATTTGCAGGTTTTACTACATATGCCTTACCTTTTCTATTTCCCAACACTGCTACTGTAATTTTTCTATTTTATTTAATTATTCCTTACAATTCAATGGTATTTAGGGATTGAGGATGGATAAAATTAATGGCTCGACTCACCATCTTGAAAACAAAATTGCTTGCTACTATATAGTTTATAAAAAAAACACATTTCTAAAACAATTACTATTTATCACAAATATTTCAAAGAAGAAACAGAGGCCCAGAAATACTGTAAAGCACCTTATATCAGATAACAGGAAATGGTAATATTTGAAAGCACATCTTTCCTACTTTAAAATATCTACATGTTATACTCTGCTGCCTCATTAGGTAGTATAAAATTTGTTAGGAAAATAATCATAAGCATAAAATTCAAAGAGTAACCCCTCAACATTTATTGCAAGATTAATTTTAGAAAAACAGTAAATGTTCAAATATAAGTGGGATGAACAGCATTTGCTTGCCATTACAAAATGGGAAAAATAAAGACATTTATTGACCATTGACTGCAAATATACAAAGGTGATGAAGGTTGCTCACTCATCTAATAAGTTCAGAGGGAAGATACGTAGCAGATTACAGAGAGAATGCTATCCTCATTCAAAGCTCAGACTCTGGAGTCAGAGGCCTCACCGCAGTTTCTAGTACTTTCACTTATTAACTCTTATGGTTTTTGAGTAAGTACCTTAACTTCTCCAAGCATCATTTATCTCATCTGTAAAACAGAGAGAATAATAGCAAAGTGGTTGAAATATTTACAACAATCTTTGCCAATTCTTTAAAACATTTTAAACAATCCTAATGCTAAGAATTATTTGTTGTTAATGTTTCATCGCCTTACCTAAGAGTCTCCCTTATCTTAATTTGTTTGAAATGTACAAGAACATTAAAATTGTCACTAAAACTCACACTTCTATTAAGTCACAAGGTGAGGAATACAAGGACAACAATCTAAATGACAATACAGTCATCTCTCCATATCCACAGGGGTTTGATTCCAGTACCCCATGGCTAGCAAAATCTGTAGATGCTCAAGTCCTTTTTGTAAAATGGGTGGCATTTGCCTATAACCCAAGCACAGCCTCCTGTATATTTTAAATCATTTCTAGATTGCTTATACCTGGTATCATGTAAGTATTATGTTATATTATTTTTAATGTTTACATTATTATTTTTATTGTTTTTGCAAACGTTTTTGATTCATAGTTGGTTGAATTTCTGGATGCAGCACCCACAGATATGGAGGTTCAACTATATTCCCTTTCAACATAACTGTGTTGCATTACCAGGAAATAAAATCAAGTACATGAAATGGATTGAGATTCTTTAATAATTTTTCCATATGTGTAACTGCAAAAGCAGAATAACATCCCCTCAACACAAAAGATGTCCACTTCCCAATCTCTAGAATCTGTGAATATGTTAGCTTACATTGACAAGGGGACTCTGCATATGTGATTAATTAAAAAATCTCAAGATGAGGGTATTAGCCTCAATTTTCCTGGTGGGTCTAATGTTATTATATGGGTCCTAATAAGGGAAAGAAAGAGAGAGGCAGGGGAGTCAGACTCAGAGAAAGAGATATGATTACGGAGAGAGGGTCAAAGGGAGATTGCTGGCTTTGAAGATGGAGCAGGAGGCCATGAGCCAAGGAATGTGGGCAGCCTCTAGAAGTTGTAAAAAGCAAAGGAATAGATTATCTTTCCCATTCTCAGAAGGAATGCAACTTGCCAACATATTATTAGTCCGGTAAAACCCTATTCATATTTCTGACCTCCAGGACTGTAAGATAATAAATTTATGTTTTTTTAAGCAACTAAGTTTGTGGTAATTGGCTACAACACTGGGAAATTAATATAATAACTACAGTACATAAGTTAATAGAATTAGTTTCTAAAGATATTGTTAAATGTCCTTCTTCCAAATGAGGATTTTCTGTAATGCTAAAAATGGCACTATTTACACATCATGTGAATAGAGGTATACTTTTGTAAACTTTTTATTCTAGTCATGTATTCGTTAAATTTTGCTTGTGAGATTGTCTGCAAATAAAGTGGCAGAAAATTCTCTGAAGTAAAGGACATTGTACTTCCAGCTAAAAATATGAATTTCACAGTGTGGAGGGTGAAAACCAGTTCTCAGTGTTTTAATTTTAACATAATCATCTGCCAATTTTTCTAGTTATAATTTAGTCATAAAGACTATATTTTTTCTGTTCAATTATATTTTATCCTTTAAGTTAATATATACAGAATTCATAAAACTACTGCACTCGGAATGCAATTAAATTTGCTTTTAAATTGTGAAATACCCATTTAAATCATTTTTCTTGCCTGACAAGCAGATGTTCAAGAAAACAGCAGCTCCAAATTAAAATATAACGTGTAGAAAAAAGATACATCCCCTTGTGTATGAAATCTTAACAATCTTGCTTCAGTTTTTAAAATAGTACTATTATTTTCTTTCCATTTCTCTTTTATTAAAAGCCAAGTTTCTTGTCTGAAAATGTGTCTTTCAGATAGCGGTATTTATTTCTAATACAGCACTTCATCTCCTTGAAGATATAATTAAATGACTTTCAACCAAACACTTTTATTCTGCTGGATTCTCATTTTAAAGAATAAAGTAAAAATTTACTGTATTCTTGTTCTGAGGCCCTTGCTTTGTGCCATGCCAAAAATAAAAATGGCCTATAATAATTTCATCTGGTGTTTTAGAAAACACACTGCATGCCTCTTAGTGGTTTCAAAGAGTGGCACATTTAACTTCTATAAAATTTTGCTCAAAGGAAAGTCTTTGTGGTACATTTTCAAACAATCCATTCTTAGATATAAGAATACTTGTATTTCTAGCTTGATGATCTCTCTTGGACCAAAAATGATGAGTATAATAGGTCCATCAACAAATAAAATGGAACTCAACATTTTCAGGATTCATTTAATAAAGAAAGCCTGGACTTGAGGCAGAAACAGTTGCTAAACTTGTGTTCTGATTAATCGACACTCACAAATATGTTGAAGAAGAAACTTTGAAGATGGGGATGACGGTAGTAAAATTTAGTATAAAATTACTCCTAAAAACAGGTTGTATCACTTTTCCATTTAAAACTTTAGATGGTGAAGAAAATTACTATGTATTCTAAGAATATATTTCTAAGTAATATTCTGTTTAGTTATTTTCTTTATAAATCTTCATTTTTCTTCTTTAATGAGACATCATACAATTTTATCAGCTACATTTCACTTTCTTTAAGATAGCCTTTGAAAAGAATATAATAAAAAATGGAAATCAAAAGATGCTAATTGTTGTACTTAGCATTAGTCTTCCTTTGATTTAGAACCACATATGATAAATACAAATGAATAAATCAGTTTTTTAAATTATAGTTTTAAGAGGATAAACCTTTAGAAAGGAACATGAGGGCGGCACTAGAAACTATAAGATAAAACATTTGAAAAAGAGATTAAGGGTCTAAAAAGAGATATGGTAGAGAAAATGTTCTGAAAATTGGTTCTATCAAGAGTGAAAAATGGATATAAATTCATTGATTTAGAACCTCTTGGAAGTGCATCTTTATTGGAGTGAAACGTACATGCCTCAATTATTTTAGCTTCTTTAGTAAAAGTGAACATACAAATAAATATAAGAACCTAGAAAGATCTGAAGATGTAAAGCAAGATTATAATGTATTTTTATTTTAGAAAGAAATGAAGAGAACTTGGAACTAAGGTTTGTTTTTTTGCATCACCTAACTGTTTAGACTTCATTAGTAAGGTTACCTACTGAAAAAATAATTTAATTGGTCATTTGCTTATTAAATGTAATTTAACATAAACTTTGAAAGTAATAGCAGCAATAAAAACAATATTATACAGTCATGAAAATAGTCAACAACAGTGAAAGTCTTCCTAAATATTAATAGCAGATAAAAGTGAATTTTACAAGTCTCTAATCTATAATTATTTGTAAGTTATCTAAACAGAAACTAAAGTTTTCAAATAGCAGCATCAACAGTTTACATGAGAGTATCTTTACCTTTTAATTTTAGGTAATTTATTACTTTCCTCATTTACCTGTGATAGTACAAATATACTGTATCCACAGTTGTTCTATATATTTTCTTTGATAAAAATGGCGATGCTTTCTTTATTCAGGATATTTTCATTAAAATCATCAAAGATTTATAAAATAATAGATTTATCTGAAGTTGAAGCATTCTTCCTAAATGTTCCTTACAGAACATTCTGTGTTTCACTGTATCCTATCAATTATGAAAACAGTAGTAAACTGTTTCATCTTTTTTAAAGTTACTATTTTTATTTTTATATTTTAAAAATCATGTGGTTAGACAGTATACATTTTAATTTTAATTAATTAATTAATTTATTTTGAAAAAGAGTCTCCCTCTGTTGCTCAGGCTGGAGTGCAGTGGCATTATCTTGGCTCACTGCAACCTCCACCTCCTGGGTTCAAGCGATTTTCCTGCCCCAGTCTCCTGAGTAGCTGGGATTACAGGCACACACCACCACACTTGGCTAATTTTTGCATTTTTAGTAGAGATGGGGTTTCACCATGTTAGCCAGGCTCATCTCGAACTCCTGACCTCAGGTAATACACCCGCTTCAGCCTCCCAAAGTGCTGGGATTACAGGCATAAGCCACCACACCCGGCCCATTTTAATTTTTAAATAACCCAGTGCCAGCATGAGTGCACGGCACATACAAGATAAGTGTTTTCAAAATTAAATGAGTTAATCATTAAAACGATGAATTTATATTAACTAATGACTTATTTAATGAATTGATTTAAATTGTTTAATCCTGGTATTACTGCCAACGAATAAATTTTTTACCTGTTTTCTTACTTTAAAATCATTGTAATCCTGTAATTTTCTTAACATCTGTTAATCAACCTGAAGGGCAAAACAAAAATATTCATATAAAAGTTAAGGATCTACCTAAAAAGAAATTTTATTCTTTTTGGCATATGGTGTACAGACAGCAGCAAGACCATATACATGGATAACAAGTTAATAGTAAAGTCAATAAATTTAAAGGAGTTAGAGAAAGAGAAATCAAGTTTGGAAAGAGGTTGGAAGCACATTTGACAGTGATGGGGGGTGTACTAACGTTTTGAGAACTTATTGGTTATTGAAGAAGGAAGGACACTTCAAATTTGAAGACAGCTTACAAAATACAAAATATGAAAAGGAAGAGATAAATCTGGAAAGTTACCTAAAAGACAATTTAGTAAGACTGACAACAAAGGAAAAAGAATGTGAAGGTAAATATTGAGTCAATGGATCATGATTTGGGAGAAAATAATATACTCATTAACAGAAATGAAAAAGTAGAGAATATATGAGAAGAAACAAATAGACATATTTGATATAGTAAAATGAATACATGTTTGACAATATACAAAACGCAATTAGAAATCAGTACATTAATCAAAGTCAGAAATGTAAGTTTTATAGCCTCTCATAAGGAGTAATTTTTATTACAGAAAGAAGAGTAAATGATTATAATGGGGCCTGAGAAATTATCCATTCTAATAGAGGGAATACAAAAAGACAAAGAAATTTCAGAAATGATTATCAGGCAGAAAGAAAAAGAAATAGAAACAGGCTGGGAACAGTGGCTCACACCTGTAATCCCAGCACCTTGGGAGGCTGAGGCGGTCAGATCACTTGAGATCAGGAGTTCAAGACCAGCCTGGCCAACATGGTGAAATCCTGTCTGTACTAAAAATACAAAAATTAGCTAGGCATGGTTGCGGGCACCTGTAACCTCAGCTACTTGGGAGGCTGAGACAGGAGAATTGCTTGAACCTGAGAGGCAGAAGTTGCAGTGAGCTGAGATGGCGCCACTGTACTCCAGTTGGTGACAGAGTGAGACTCCCATCTCTAAATAAATAAATAAATAAATAAATAAATAAATAAATAGAAATAGAGACAATAAAAATAGTATCTTTAGCTCGGGCTCCATTAACAAAATCTGAGAAAACTCCAATCTCCATCTTCTTTCTGATCTTAATATTTCAATTTAAAGTTATGATTCTGCCTGGAAATGGTCCCAGTCTTCCTCTTCATGGTGGTGTCTCTTCTTCTCAAAACCCAATGCATTGACTTCTGAGAGCAGATGCTGATACTGTCCTGCCTCTAGGACCATGTGAAGCTGAGTATTACCCTAGGTTCCCATGTTCTTTTGGCACTTTTCAGTGGCATATTCTTTGTCACTTTTTAGTATGAGATAAATATTATCCGCCACTTTTAAGTATAAGCTATCCCCAAATTACCATGCCGAATTCAGGGATAAGTCTCTCCTGTATCTGTATTCTACTCTTGAAAGATACCCTTTGAAATCTATATCTACTCTCTTGTATCTTTATCCTACTCTTTCTTGGTGTAGCAACTTTCTGTACCCTAAACTTTTCTTTTGTCTCTTGTTTAATTAATTCAGTACTATTATACAGAGAAAATGCAGCCCTTTAATTTGAATCTTAATTTTTTACACTTGTTTCTTGGAATCTATCTTTCAATTACCCATGGAGTAGGAGGCCGCTTGAATAGCATCTAGCAGGTTAAACTCAATACATTACTTCTTTCTATTGCTAGACCTAGCCTATATATCTTGTTTTGTGATTTGTTTCCCAGCTTTGGAGATAAAAAATGTTAATTGTTCTCCAGTGGGGTCATGCTTTAACCTGCACTCATTATCTTTATAATAGGATTAAGAAGGGGTGTGTCTATGGGTTTTCAGAGTTGACATTTACGTCATTCTTGCCAATAATCCATTTGGTGGATAGAGAAGCCAGAGGTGAAGGGTAGGGGTGAAAATTTCAGTAAAAAAAATAGAGCTAGAAGTGTAGACCACCGGAATAATAAACTGAAAAGAAAGAGGCATCAACAAAGTTCATTTGGTTGTTGTACAGTTTATATGCTTGTAGTTGCAAATAAAAAAAAATCAGCACTACTCTAGCAAATAATACAAATTAAATACTATGATTGTACAGTGATATTTCATGTATCCTAAAGAGAGGAATGCAGGTAGGTGACGGAAAAACACTAATAGGAAGGTTTAGGAAATTACTTAACTACTTTACCCAATTCTGTCTCACCTTTTCCCTCTCTTTCACTCTCTCTGGAGAATATTTTTTAAAAATAAAGAATTATTTTCATATAATAAAAATGCTCACATTAATGTGAGAGGAATGTGTTGTTTGAAGCACCATAATGTCTGAATTCATTTAATATTCAGAATAAATCTATAAAGGTGGTATTGTTAACATCAACACAGATGATGAGAAACTGAGGTGTAGGAGACCCAAGGAATTTGTCCAAGTGTGCCAACTGGTAAGTGGTGGAGTAGTAGATACAATACCAAGCAACCTAACTCCAGGGCTTACATTATTAACTGTTTCAAAAGTTTAGAGAGCTTTAAGAGTATTAAAAAAAGAAAACATACATATGAAGAACATTATCTTTGGCCGGGCATTGTGGCTCACGCCTGTAATCCCAACACTTTGGGATGCCTAGGCAGGCAGATCACCTGAGGTCAGGAGTTTGAGACCAGCCTGGCCAACATGGTGAAACCCCATCTCCACTAAAAATACAAAAGTAGCCAGGCATGGTGGCAGGCGCCTGTAATCCCAGCTACTTGGGAGGCTGAGGCAGGGAGAATCGCTTGAATCCGGGAGGCCCAGGTTGCAGTGAGACAAGATCGCACCATTGCATTCCAGCCTGGGTGACAGAGCGAGACTCAGTGTCAAAGAAACAAACAAACAGAACATTATCTTCAGGAGATTTGGATTGGAAGTGTACAGGACACTGAAGATTTGATTGAGCAAATCTTCAGATACTAGTAAAAGTAAAAACAAATAAACCTTAATAGAATCATTAAATAAAATTGAGGGTCACTAAAGGAGCATTAGAAAATTAATTCATTTATACATTCAACATTTCTTTTTTAACCTCCATCGTATATCAAACCTTGTCCTTGACACTGGGAATACAGCAATGAACAGGAGAGAAAGCTTTATTGTCTCATAGAGTTTATATTTATTTCTAGAAGACAAATATAAACAAAAACTTAATAAAAGTGCTAATTATGAAAAATAAGTGGTAGAACAATGACATAGCAGGGTGCTATGGTCTTGATAATTGAAAAGGAAGAACACTGATTTAAATAATGATAGAGTGCATCACTTTGTGGAAGATATTTCAGTTTTGACCTGATAAATGAAAAGGAACTGGCTTTGGGATGATCCAATGTGTAACTGCTTTTAATAAAGTAAGAGATTCAGTCATTAAATAAGAATCTGATGGCAGAAAAAATAAAAAATTTAAAGGAATCTGAAGCAGTTACAGTGGTGAGTGACACTGGTTATGTCCCAAATTTGAGAAAAGAATCATCTAGCAAAAATGAGGGATGACCAAAAGTTAAGTTGATTTGTCAATTTTTAATGGTTATGGTTAACAATATCTGACTTGTAAACCTCACAAGATAAAGGTCACGTATGAACATCAGTAAAATACGGAATACATTCCAATTTTATGTAAAAAGTAATGGATTAATTAAACTTCATAGACTGAAAATCTGACTACGTCAATAACAAGTGAATAACACTTTGGAGATATTATTGTGGAGGTTTTGATGGAAGAAAAAAACAGAATAGTCTTAATAATATGTTTTGGAAGATATTTTTGTTTGTGTGATTTTATACATTATAATGCTTTTGGGGATTCAGACTTTTGAAAACACTAAAAACTTATTTATACTCACCAATAGAAATAACAAAATGTTAGATAACTTCATATGAAATTTGGAGTACTTAAACAAGTGCTCAATTCACTGCAGAATATTACTCATCCCAAATGACAGTAAACAGCATTTCATTCTAGTGTGGGATTATGCTACAATCAATGCTAAAATTAATCAACCTTTCTTGATTAATCAAAATTATATATCATTCTCCTGATTGCAATCACCTATCAAAGAATCATCTTCCACAGTAATTTATATAAAACATAATCAGTGCCAGTGAACCAAAAACTGGAGGTCTATGAACCTAAAAAAACTAGTTGAGTATTCCCATTACCCTCACCGTAAAAACAAACAAATGGTAGGATGGACAGGAATAACCTAGTTTGGAAGTTCTGGTTCTTCACCCCATCATGAAACCTATCAAGCACAATCAAACCAAAATCAGATGGTAATTATATTAGAGATCATATGCCTAGTCACATCATCATCAGATGATATTATCACTTTTAAAAAAATTTGCGGAAACAAAGCTGTTTTTATCACAATAGTTTGAAGGGCTTTAATTGTACATTGTTCTCACTTTACTAAGAAATAAGTTTAACAATGTAAATAATCTTATGTACTTGAAATGATTGAAATGAAGAGGTCCCTCTCAGCCTGAAGAATTCATTAAAGTGTGGTTCAAGACAGCCAAAATTATCCTGATCTTTATCACATAGGGTTTATTTGTCTAAGGATACTAATACCTCCATTTTGTTTAATTCACATCACCTATCCACCTGAGTTAAATTACCCCTTATAGAAATCTGTATTCCTCCAATGAAAACAATGTGGTCCAGTGGAAACTGTTCTTAACCAGCTAGAAAAAAGTAAAATCAAGTTCTGCGATTAACAAGTTCTATTACCATTGTCAAGCAATGTTATTCCTTTGGGCCTCAGTTTATAGACAAAAGGAAATAATAAATTCCATATTTCTTAAATTATGTCACAATATGAAAAGGCAAAATAATGATTTGTCCTTATACCAAACCTGTTGAAAATTAAATATATGAACTTCCTTAAGATTCTTCCACAAACACATTACCTCTGTTAACATTTCGGCTTGTTGCTTACAAGACTGACAATCTATCATGGGCTGTTGTCTCCCTACAGTGAACATATCCCTGCAAAAATTAGAGAAGTGAAACAGAATTATATATTCTAGAACTAACAGATTGAACAGATTGAAGTCTATCTTGAAACTGGTGTGTGTTGAGTGGGTGAGGGTTGGTTGGTGGTACCTGCCACGTGGAGCAGATGGAAACTGGAGGGAACAGAGAGATAATGGATTGAAGGAAAACTGTTATGCTCTGCTCTTGACTTCGGCCTCTGGTGCTTTGGAACAATTACTGCACACTTCTTCACCAGGGAAATCACTAGCAATAGCCCAGTTGCTTTCCTGGCAGTGACAAAATATTATAAGGGCAACACAAAAGGCTATCTGAGGGAAGAGTTGATGAAGATTGTTAGGGGTTAACTGGTCTCCCCAAGACAGACACTTCATCATCTCACCTTCCAAGACCTTAGGATTGATAAAGTTTAACGAGAGGAGATTACTTTCTCCAAATGTTACTTCTTGTGTGTGTGTGTGTGTGTGTGTGTGTGTGTGTGTGTGTGTGGTAAGCCATGTAAAAAGATTTACCTGCTTTGTTTTTTTCTCTCTACATAGAATGAGAGCTGTATATTATATATTAAACTCAACTAAAGTTGGTGCTTGAACAATATGGTTGTTAGTGGTGCCAACTCCTGCAGAGTAGAAAATCCATGTATAACAACTTCTGACTCCCTCAAATCTTAACTATCAATATAACCCACTGTTCATCAGAAGCAGTATCAATAAGACATGGTTGATAAACACTTACTTTAGATGTTATGTGCATCATATACTGCATTCTTACAATAAACTATAGAAAATGAATTGTTATTAAAATCAAAATAAAGAGAAAATATATTTACTATTAATTAAGTGGAATGAATAATAATAAATGTCTTCCTCCCCATTATCTTCAAGTGGAATAGGCTGAGGAGGAGGCGGAAGAGAAGGGGTTGGTTTTGCTCTCTGCGGGCAGGGGGCAGAAGCAAAAGAAAATTTGTGTGTAAGTGAGCTTGTACAGTTCAAACCCTGTTCTTCAAGGGTTGACTGTACTTACTTTTTAAGAACTGTAAGAAATAGTACATTTTCTTGCTTCCGGGATGCTGACATATGCAGACACAAAAGCTACAGCTACTATTTTAAGGAATGTTAATTAATTTATTTCATATTCATTAGGCATCGAATATAGACTAGGTTCGATACATGCAATATAAAAGAAAGTAAAGAGTTTCCAACCTAGAGGCATTCACAGTAGTCAAGTAGTATAACTGCAATATCATGTGTTGTGCTATGTGGAGATACGTACAATTACTATGGAGTCCATAAAATAAAGCAAGTCTATTTAAAGAAGGCAGGAGAGACTCGCGAAAAAGATGACATATTGTTTTATTTGAAATAACTAGAAATGTTGTGAGTGACTAAAGCCCAATAGAAAAGAATTGCTTCAGGTAAAGGGAGCAATATAATCAATGTTATGAAGACAGAAAAAGGACGTGTATGCTTCACCTGAGACACTGATGCTAAGCTACCTATTACCTGTACATGAAAGCAGCAGTAGGACAATGCCAGAAAATAAGGCTTCAGAGGTTTAGAGAAAAACGTAGGATTGTAAAGACCTTCAGATGCAGTACTGGTGAGTGTGACCGTGATCTTATAAAAATGTGTACATCAAATATTTAGGTGATATTTCTAAGTCTGATATTTGTCCTTGAGAAAAATTGACATGGAGGGAAGAGTAAAATGGAAGAATGTTAGAGAATAAAAAAGGAAATTAAAATGATCTAGGCAAAAGGTGATGAGGAATTAGACAAAAAGAAATAATAGGGATGAATGAAAGTGGCTGATTGGATGTAAAAGCATGCATTAAATATGGACCTCTGTTATCTACTGCAATATTTATCATGGAATAGACTATCAATATGTGCTGTAGGAAGAATGAATTTGGACTTCCAAATGGAAGGCAGAAATTGTCTAGTAACTCTTCCACATCGTCCCATCTCCTAACACTCTTAAGATTTATGCCTACTCTTCTTTATCCTTAATTTCTTATTAATCTACCATTTTTTTTCTCTTTTTTCTTTTCCACACTCCAGAGTTTGGTTCCTGACTTGATGTAGTATATATGGTCATAGTCACAAGCAAGTCTCTGTAGAGAACGACTTCAGAAACATTCCTTGGGAATTACAGAATGTGTTTAAAGTAGACTTTCCACATGGAAGGGATGAGGACAAAAATCTGAATCCATTTTCTCTGCCTCATAGAGGAAAGATGTTCCCAAACTTTAATACATGAAGTTCCCCACAATTTATCTTACGCTGTTGGAAATTTATTCTGAGAGTTGATGTATTAGCCATAAAATATGCAGTAGATTTTTATAGCTGTGGATAGCTAGCATGTTGGAAGTGTTGGTTTCAAAGCAGCCTGACAAATTTTTATAGTTCGAAAAGAAAGAAGGACATTGAGGTAATGTGTTTACTAGGCAAAGAGAATTATTAGTGGTAACCACAATATTAAGAAAATTTAATAAAATTAGTGACAATAAAAAAACACAATCATGCGATAGCTGAACTAAAGCGAAAATTCATATATAGAATTTCAAAACAGCTATTTAGATTTTATTTAGTTCAATCAAATTATGCATGCTTCAGGGTTACATTTTAAATGTTGTATTGATGCATAATACATGTACATATTTATGGGGTATATGTAATATTTTGATACATGCATATAGTGTGTAATGATTAAATCAGGGTTGTGTTGGGAACATTTAAAATCTTTAGCTGTTTAAAAAGTATACAATAAATTTTTGTTAACTATAGTTACTTTACTGTGCTATCGAACACTAGAACATATCCCTTATATCTAATTGTGTCTTTGCACCCATTAATCAACCTGTCTTTGTCTTCCCTCCCCTTTCCTAGCCTCTGTTAACTATCTACCCTCCAGCTCCACGAGATTGACTTTTTTAGCCCCCACATGTGACTGAGAACATGTGATGTTTGTTTTTCTGTGGCTTATTTCACTTAACATAATGGCATCCATATCCATACAAATTGCTGCAAAAGACAGGATTTCCTTCATTTTTATAGCTCAATATAGTACTCCATTGTGAATATATGCTACATTTTCTTTATTTGTTTATCCATTGATGGGCATTTAGGTTGATTTTGTATTTTGGCTGTTGTGTATAGTGCTGCGATAAACATGTGAGTGCAGGTACCTGTATACATTTTTGGGAGGGTGGACAGGGTTTTGTTCTGCCACCTAGGCTAGAATGCAGTGGCATGATAGTAGCTCACTGCAACTTTAAATTCCTGGGCTCAAGTGAGTTTTCTACCCCAGCCTCCCAAGTAACAGACTACAGGTGTGTGCCACCATGCCTGGCTAATTTTTAATTTTTTTTTGTCAAGACAGGGTCTTGCTATATTGCCCAGGCTGGTCTTGAACTCCTGTCTTCAAGCAATACTCCTCCCTCAGCCTTCCAAAGTGCTGGGATTAAAGATGTGTGCCACTGCACTCAGCCTACTTACATTTTAGACACAGTCATTACTTATTTCCAGATACAGTCATTCTGCCAAGGCAGAAAGTAAGCCAGAGAAGTTTTACAATTTTTTATAATGTACTATTTCTAAGTTCTGCTATACAACTTTTGTGTCTTCCCAATTAACCATTTAGCAAAAACAGTTATTATATCTATCTTATTCTTTAATCTGGTAAAAATGCTGGATTTTATTCCTGTGCGTATTTTCTGATAAATTCCTAAATAAATATTTTCAAAAT
This sequence comes from Gorilla gorilla gorilla, assembly GCF_029281585.2. Classification (NCBI taxonomy): domain Eukaryota; kingdom Metazoa; phylum Chordata; class Mammalia; order Primates; family Hominidae; genus Gorilla; species Gorilla gorilla. The sequence continues at coordinate 45,396,375 of NC_073233.2, read as the reverse complement.
AACATTTACTTGATTTTTCAGACATTTTTGAAACCTCCTTGGACTTCTTCATGTTATCACTTTTCAAGTTGTGAAATAAAGACATGAAAACAACAGCAACAAGCTAAAATGTGAAACTTGAAATGTAATTTGATCTGTGACAGTTCTCTGATTGACTGAACGTCTTCAGATTGACTAAATATATTTAGAATATCTTTAGATGGAATGGTCTATGACCAAAAGCAGGACATCTTGACAAAAAATATAAGAATGCAAAAAGTAATAAAGTTAGTCTACATATTTTTGAAGTAAAACTTCTGTCATTCCCTGCCACCTACCTTGTGTCTTAAATTTTGAAGGAGGAAAGGAGGGTGAGAAAATTATACAACGTATTCTATGTCCTTTTAGAGATTATGATGGAATAAAACAACAAAAAAATCTGTATGTGGATTCCTGCTTTTTAATTCACATTGATACTCCCATATCCTCTCCTATGAAAGGAAAATAAAAGCTATATTATTTACATGTCATATGTATGAAATGAAAAAATAAAGTGAACATTCTTTCAAACTATAAAGTGGTATACAAATAAAAAGTATTATAGAATAACTTAATGTAAATAATGTAATAATAATGTAAAATTTCTTCTTACATAGCCTAGATAACATTAAGTACATCTGTCTAGTATCCTTTCTTACATTGCTACCCTAAAGGTTTCATTCTGAGGACTCATTCCTAGAGTTTATATGATGAGATCAAACAGCTCTAACAATCCCCTTAAAAGCGCTTGCTGCTCAAGTAGATTATTTTTCAGCTCTTTCAGCTCCAACTGATATTTTTCATCACTTTCCTTCACCTTACTGAGTCCTACAGAAATTGTGGAATATTTATTTGGTACTGGTCAGGTATTTTATTCATTTCTTTTTATAATTTTCAAGAGTATGTTTTGAACTCCAACAAAATCGTGTGGCTCCACACATTCTCAGAGACGGATGAGAGGTCACTTGCATATTTCAAGTCCCCTGATTTCCTGGGTCATCTCAAAATATTTTTTATGTTGTCAATGAGGAAAATCCCTTCTGACTCCTTCTCCCCAATCCTTTTAACACATTGCTAGGAAACTGAATACTTCATATGTCTTCGCTGTCATTCAAAGAACATGTTTCCCCCTAAGAATTAGTAGGCAAATGCACTGTTTTCCCATTTACTTCAGTCCATTCAGAAAGAAAATCAAAACAAGCTTCTTGTGTTTTGTTACAGTTTTCTAGCCTCTCACCCAATATATCCATTAATAGTAAGTAACTTCTGCTCAACTCATAGGTTAACTAAGACTATAGTTACTGGAACTTTTTGTCTTTAGGCAATCATTTTTATAATTATAGAAGCTACCTGAAGAGGATAAGGCAATGGAAAATCGAAACCTACCAAATATTTAAGCAGCCTGTGTCAACAGAAGCTGCCAACCCCTGAATTTTCAATTCTCTAGAGCTGTGCTGCTCAAAATGTACAGTAAAGGACCTTTTAAAAAAAAATTAAAAAAAGATCATTTCTTTTGTGAACCAGAATTGGTCCTCTGACTCATGACTAGCACATAGCTCACGTCACATATCCCTCACCAGGTGACAACAAGGAATTATTCCGTAATCTGTTCTACAAGAAGAATCCTCTAATAACACACATGGAAGTTGCAGCAATGAGAGCTTATAAATTTTCTATATATATTTTCTCAATTTATTTACTTGTCTTACATGGTCCAGTGATACATAGTTCGCAGAGAAGTGCCATGCTAAGGACCATCTTTTCAGTAGCAGTGTGAAAGGGGAGCTATTCCAAATATTCCTTGAGGTAACTTAAAAGGAGTCTCATTTCTATTGAGATAACAGTTGGCCAAAAAGTCGCTTTGATATTGTGATAGATATAAAGAGCCAGATGCTCCTGCAATTTTCCACATTTCCATCCTTGCTCTACATAAACAGAACAGTTAAGATTTTCAGATCACTGAAACACAGATAAACTGCCATAAGAACCCACTTTACAGAGCTGAGTAGGATTTCAGCAAAAAGTTCATAGCGAAGAGCCCTGGAGGAAAAATCAACAGAGGGTTAAGGACTCTACTATGTTGGTCAATAATGGTGTAGTCTTTTCCCAGTCAATTTACCTCAGTGAATTATGCTTCCTTATTTATAAAATAAGATGATAAATCAGATTATCTGCTTACTAAGTCCTTTTCAGTACTATAATTATAAATTCATTGTTCCACTTAAAATCCACAGTCTCCCTAGCTACATTTATAACAAAGATTTCACATCAAAATAAATAAATAACATTTTCTACATCATTACTGGTGTTTCCCTAGAATAACATTCCATTTACAGAAGCAGTACTGAAGAGAATAATATAAAGTAGAAAATACTGTCTATTATGTAATCATAGGAATTTACTAAAATGTCAGTTTCCTGATTAGGATTGTGAGTCATGTTTGAGTCTCTTAATTTCAAAGAGATGGGATAAAACACCCTTCAAAAATTAGAATTTATCTTCTTGTATGTTTAAATCTAGATCTGATTTCATGTTTCCTTAGTTAATTACAGTACAATAAATGGGGCTATGGAAACAAGTAAACTTCTTTTACTCTAGTCTTACAAATAAAGGGCTCAGCTCCACAACTTGCCTTTGTAAAGAAAAACTAAATAAGACAGGAAAAATAATCCAGTTGAAAATAACTCTGAGAAAAAATTGAAGGATCAAGGTACTAAAATAAATTGCTGTCAAGACTGGGAGAGAAAATAAAGACTTCCTGTGAACACTAAAGCCATTAGGGACTCTAAGGCATATTGTGTTGAGCTGAGAGCAAATGAAGGAGAAAATGTATTGGAAGAGCTATTGGAAATTTTCCAAAAGGAATTAAAAGAGAATTTTGTGACTGTCCACAAAAAATAAGAGGGTTGAAACCAGAGATGGAAAAATTTAACGGATTTGAGGAAAGATTATTTTCTACACAATTTTTTGGCATAAAAAATATGTATCCAACAGAGCCGTAATGATATATAGAATATACTTCAAGCCAAGTTTCAACCCAAGTATATTAGGCCCATGCAGTTCTAGAAATAGATATTCTAAATATTCTAAGAGTAAGATAGGTAATATGCCTTATGTTTTCTGAATAGTATGATCATCTGCAATCTCATCCACTCCCATGTTGTATTTGTTTGTTGTTCTGCTCGACAGTTTAAGCTAGGAGACAATTCCAATAGCTCACCCCTTTAATGAGTGAATGAGGATTTATAGTGCTGACAATTTGGGCCAACAATCTTTCTCAGAGAAATCAGTGGAAATAATTTTACTTTTGTAAAACTGTTACATATAGTATGGATTACGTACGTCATTTAGTTAATCATTAGAATTTCTCAAATAAAAGGATACCGTCAAAGACTTTTCCAAAGAGGCTGTTTAGATGTCATAATTGAATTTTCAACACAACACCTTATTATATATCACAAAATGATACATACCTGTGAAAATGAACCATATAAACACAGTTCTTACTTATTCAGATAAAAGCTTTATATGAGTTGTTCTTTCAATCAATTTTAACTTATATGATATACATTATTCACTCATTTAAGCACTAGGAATAAAACCTCAAGATTTCCACTTTTTTTTCTTGACAAAGCACACAAATCAAATCTACCAGCCTTCCCCTTCTCTAGTAATTAATCCATGGTTAACTCCATCTGACTTAGAATTCCTTAGTTTTTGCACTGTGTTTTTGTATATAAATGGCTATGAAACAAGTTAAATTTACGTCTCTCTCAGGTATCGCTGAATATGCTCCAATTGGTTGAACTTAAATAAATTAATAAAAAATCTGGCATCCAGAGAGGAAAGACAAGGCAAAGCTCAGAAGGAAGTGAAGACTATGTGGTTCTTATTTAACGACAGAAATTCGGTATATAGTCCCACAAAAAGTAAAGAATATGCCTAATGAGTGGGGTGATGCAGCTGAGAGATTTCTAAGGAAAGTATTGGAGGTGTCATCTTGTTTCTTCTAGCCAGTACAGTAAAATTCAAGGAGAGAGAGATAAATGAAAAACACTGTTAAGCAAAAGGAAGCCAAGATTTGATGTCATAAATCCTCAGCCCTTCCAGATGACCAGAAATACTAAAATTAAGAAATAACTTTCAAGAAAACAAAATCCAGTGCACTTCTTGGAAAACTTAGTCAAAGGTGAAGCCAAGGGTGTGACTATAAAACATTTTATTAAAACCTCAGTATATTCAGTCATACAGAAGGCCCTTTAAGACATCAGAGCTGTGCTTCCAAGATCTCCTTAAACAACTGAACATCAGAAATCTTAAAGACATTGTCCCTGGGCTCTTTCAACAGAACCCCCAAAACAGAGGACTGTCTTCTCTACAAGGGATTTGTAGGTACTGCTTTTGTCAAATGGAGCTAACACCAACGATTACAGAAGACACACAAACTTCTTTAAAAAATTAAATGTGGAGAAATATCATTGTTTGGAATAAGTATCATAGAGATCGTAAAGAATGAGGAGAGGCCTTTGGACCCCAGAATACAGATTCCTCACAGCAGCTACAACCCCTAACCAAAATGAAAGTCCTAAGCCAATTGCCTTTCCCTGATCTCTCAAGTCCGTTTTGGAGGCATCTTTGAAAGCTTACTTTATTCTCGTCAGAACCCCTCAACTGCATAAGTAATAAACCTTTTTCCCCTCATACGATGTGTGTGGTGTCATCGGCTTTGACAGCAAAATCACATTTTGAGTCAGTAAATGAAAGGAGATTCAAATTAGCACTTTAGTTTTTTGAATATGCTTAGGTTTAAAAAAAAACTTTCAGTTTCATACTTATAATTTGTGAAAGCAGTAATAAAATTTCTAACCACAGGAAAATTGAGTGGAATGTAATCTAAGCCCCGGTATTGATTAAGGCCATAACAGTGATCAGTTGGTGCATTTTAGCAACCTTAATATGGTGATTCTACACTTGAGGCCTTCATATCCAGTATTATTGAAATTACCAGTTCCATATTTTGCTATTGTAGATTTGGCTAACATATTAGAAAAGTCTTACAGTTGGTTTGCCTTCATCTGCTAAAGAACAAAATATACATACATATACCACATGACTCACAGAATGCCTTAACAGCCTTGCCACTGCATACTGTCTTTGTATAAGACATTTTTTTTTTTCGGTAGATCCTAAGTGGCAGTTTTATTAAGCTGACATTTTCCTTTTTTGAACTACTTTACTTTGGCAAGTACTAACATAATCCTTTCTACATAACAGTCTCATTTTATGACAAATTACAGAGTAATTATTACTGCTTTATCAAAAATATATTCTTCAGTATAAATGCAGTTTTCAAATGTTGGTTCATTTCTTCTTGATATTTATTATATCATAGGAATTTATTTCAAATTTTATTATAGAATCCAATGGAAAAAGAATTTACTATGCAAACATTTACCTTAAAAGTGCTTTTTAAATAAAATATGTATGATGAAAATACATGTAAAAATTTAACTTCCATCTTTATCTTACTACATGTTCTCATACTATAGGTTTTTTAAGTTCATCCTTTTTTTTAAGCTAGCAATCATATCTTGATAAATTGTGAAATGTCCCTTGAATTCTTTACTTTTTTTAAAATTATTATTATTATTATACTTTAAGTTTTAGGGTACATGTGCACAATGTGCAGGTTAGTTACATATGTATACATGTGCCATGCTGGAGTGCTGCACCCATTAACTCGTCATTTAGCATTAGGTATATCTCCTAATGCTATCCCTTGCCCCTTCCCCCACCCCACAACAGTCCCCAGAGTGTGATGTTCCCCTTCCTGTGTCCATGTGTTATCATTGTTCAATTCCCATCTATGAGTGAGAACATGCGGTGTTTGGTTTTTTGTCCTTGCGATAGTTTACTGAGAATGATGATTTCCAATTTCATCCATGTCCCTACAGAGGACATGAACTCACCCTTTTTATGGCTGCATAGTATTCCATGTTGTATATGTGCCACATTTTCTTAATCCAGTCTATCACTGTTGGACATTTGGGTTGGTTCCAAGTCTTTGCTATTGTGAATAGTGCCACAATAAACATATGTGTGCATGTGTCTTTATAGCAGCATGATTTATAGTCCTTTGGGTGCATACCCAGTAATGGGATGGCTGGGTCAAATGGTGTTTCTAGTTCTAGATCCCTGAGGAATCGCCACACTGACTTCCACAATGGTTGAACTAGTTTACAGTCCCACCAACAGTGTAAAAGTGTTCCTATTTCTCCACATCCTCTCCAGCACCTGTTGTTTCCTGACTTTTTAATGATTGCCATTCTAACTGGTGTGAGATGGTATCTCACTGTGGTTTTGATTTGCATTTCTCTGGTGGCCAGTGATGGTGAGCATTTTTTCATGTGTTTTTTGGCTGCATAAATGTCTTCTTTTGAGAAGTGTCTGTTCATGTCCTTTGCCCACTTTTTGATGGGGTTGTTTGTTTTTTTCTTGTAAATTTGTTTGAGTTCATTGTAGATTCTGGATATTAGCCCTTTGTCAGATGAGTAGGTTGCGAAAATTTTCTCCCATTTTGTAGGTTACCTGTTCACTCTGATGGTAGTTTCTTTTGCTGTGTAGAAGCTCTTTAGTTTAATTAGATCCCATTTGTCAATTTTGTCTTTTGTTGCCATTGCTTTTGGTGTTTTAGACATGAAGTCCTTGCCCATGCCTATGTCCTGAATGGTAATGCCTAGGTTTTCTTCTAGGGTTTTTATGGTTTTAGGTCTAACATTTAAGTCTTTAATCCATCTTGAATTAATTTTTGTATAAGGTGTAAGGAAGGGATCCAGTTTCAGCTTTCTACATATGGCTGGCCAGTTTTTCCCAGCACCATTTATGAAGTAGGGAATCTTTTCCCCATTGCTTGTTTTTCTCAGGTTTGTCAAAGATCAGATAGTTGTAGATATGCGGCGTTATTTCTGAGGGCTCTGTTCTGTTCCATTGATCTATATCTCTGTTTTGGTACCAGTACCATGCTGTTTTGGTTACTGTAGCCTTGTAGTATAGTTTGAAGTCAGGTAGCGTGATGCCTCCAGCTTTGTTGTTTTGGCTTAGGATTGACTTGGTGATGTGGGCTCTTTTTTGGTTCTATATGAACTTTAAAGTAGTTTTTTCCAATTCTGTGAAGAAAGTCATTGGTAGCTTGATGGGGATGGCATTGAATCTATAAATTACCTTGGGCGGTATGGCCATTTTCACAATATTGATTCTTCCTACCCATGAGCATGGAATGTTCTTCCATTTGTTTGTATCCTCTTTTATTTCATTGAGCAGTGGTTTGTAGTTCTCCTTGAAGAGGTCCTTCACGTCCCTTGTGAGTTGGATTCCTAGATATTTTATTCTGTTTTAAGCAATTGTGAATGGGAGTTCACTAATGATTTGGCTCTCTGTTTGTCTGTTATTGGGTATAAGAATGCTTGTGATTTTTGTACATTGATTTTGTATCCTAAGACTTTGCTGAAGTTGCTTATCAGCTTAAGGAGATTTTGGGCTGAGACAATGGGGTTTTCTAGATATACAATCATGTCATCTGCAAACAGGGACAATTTGACTTCCTCTTTTCCTAATTGAATACCCTTTATTTCCTTCTGCTGCTTAATTGCCCTGGCCAGAACTTCCAACACTATGTTGAATAGGAGTGGTGAGAGAGGGCATCCCTGTCTTGTGCCAGTTTTCAAAGGGAATGCTTCCAGTTTTTGCCCATTCAGTATGATATTGGCTGTGGGTTTGTCACAGATAGCTATTATTATTTTGAGATACATCCCATCAATACCTAATTTATTGAGAGTTTTTAGCATGAAGGGGTGTTGAATTTTGTCAAAGGCGTTTTCTGCATCTTTTGAGATAATCATGTGGTTTTTGTCTTTGGCTCTGTTTATATGCTGGATTACATTTATTGATTTGCGTATATTGAACCAGCCTTGCATAACAGGGATGAAGCCCACTTGATCATGGTGGATAAGCTTTTTGATGTGCTGCTGGATTCAGTTTGCCAGTATTTTATTGAGGATTTTTGCATCAATGTTCATCAAGGATATTGGTCTAAAATTCTCTTTTTTGGTCGTGTCTCTGCCCAGCTTTGGTATCAGAATGATGCTGGCCTCATGAAATGAGTTAGTGAGGATTCCCTCTTTTTCTGTTGATTGGAATAGTTTCAGAAGGAATGGTACCAGCTCCTCCTTGTACCTCTGGTGGAATTCGGCTGTGAATCTATCTGGTCCTAACTGCGTACAACTTCTTCTAGGTGCACAGGTATGGCATTTCATTAATAATATCATCCTCTGAAGACATTCATTTGACACACTCATTCAGGACATAAAAATACTGACAAAGAAGCTCACAAAAAAAGGATAAACCATTGTCCTACACATAATGCAAAGCCTCACCATCTCAGTTAAATTTATGTAAATCATTTTAGGGAAGCTGAGGGTTGCTTCATCCCTGGCATTGCCAAGAAACCTGTCGGGTATTGACAATTGACTATTGACTCTCTCAGCACTCATAATTTATTTTAGGTTCTTTCTGGTTTGGGAGACAGCTATTTCCTTATTTACAATTTGGGTTAAGCCTATTTAAAATGCTACTGCAAATTGACCCACTTTGAATGGGCCCCCTTCTAATAAAAAGCTCTGGAATGTGTCCAAATTGCAATACAATAGGCATTCCATCAATGCTTTAGCAATATCTTTTCATGGTTCCTGGAATCTCTGGACCATTCAAGATGGCCATATGTTGCCCATGGGTTTCTGGTACAAGAACTGCCCTCCTCATCATTAAAAGAGCAATTGCTGAACACAGAACTAGACTCTCCTGTAATCAGAAAGTCTCATAGGCCATAAGCTTGTGACACTGTACCTAAGTTATATTTTGGGTAATAGAAGCAGCACCCCATAGACTCAGCAAAACTGAGAATTCTGTGCTGCAATTTAGAGCCAAAGTTGGGACCTCTGGGATATCCCACCTGCAGGAGGAGAAAGAGGTCTCCCCTGTCTCCAGTCTCTTGCCAGGTGCCACAGTGCTAAATAAGGTTGTCCCTCTTGTGAACCCGTTGGTTACTTGGGAAGCCCTTTGAGATCAACTGAGTTGACAACAATGGGGGCTCATATACTTTATAGGAGGCATTGTTACCACAATACATAATGAAGCTCAGGGGAGAGCTGCTGCTTTTCATTCTGTTACCACTTTAGTCTCAAAATCAAAACAAAATTTTGGATGAGAGTCTATCCTGCTTTTGTCTTGAAGCTATGAAATATGATTTGTATTTATATCCTCTATTTTATTCACCTATTGATAAAGAATCAATAATCACAAATGTTGTGGTTACTATTTTGAAGTCTATATTTCAGAGTCTAGTATTTCAAAGTCTATAACTAGCATATACTACTCTTTACAATGATGTACCTTATTAAGTTTAATCACTTTTAACTTGTTTAATATTGTCTTCCCCTGAAAGAAACATTGTACAACTCTTGCTTTTGAGTGTCTATTAACATATACTTTAAAACAAGGAATATATTTTGTTGCAAAGTAGGCAACCTGCAGCATTTGAATAAAACAACTTTCATTCAGTTTACTTAAAAACATAGTAATATTTTCTATCAGTCACATTTCTTTCCTTAGCATGATACACTGAAGAAATTTACATTTTATTTTGAAAGTGTTGTAATATTTTCGAATTATTTCAAAATTACAGAAATTTGCAAGAATAACACAAGTAATTATTTGTCCTGAGCAACTGGACACAATATCTGTTCCAAAATATGTCATATTTGCTTGTCATGTCCTCTTGGTCTTTTTCAGTCTAGAACATCATGATCTAACTTTGACTGTCAGCACCAAAATTAGTTTTTGTTTTGTTTTGTTTTGTTTCTTTTGAGACAGTTTTTCTCTTGTTGCCCAGGCTGGAGTGTAATGGTGTGATCTCTGCTCACTGCCACCTCCGCCTCCCAGTTTCAAGTGATTCTCCTGCCTCAGTCTCCGGAGTAGCTGGGATTACAGGCATGCACCACTACACCTGGCTAATTTTATATTTTAAGTAGAGATGGGGTTTCTCCATGTTGGTCAAGCTGGTCTTGAGCTCCTGACCTCAGGTGATTCGCCCACCTCGGCTTCCCAAAATGCTGGGATTACAGGCGGGAGCCACTGTGCCCAGCCAATTAGTTTTAATATTATAGATCAATTACTTTGTAGAATTTTCCTACATTTGTTTCATTTAATGTTTTTTTCATGATGTGATTCAGATTAGACTCTTTGGCAGAAATATCACAGAAGCGATGCTGTTCTACTAATTGGATTCTCTCATGTGACACGATTTTGATTTGTCCCAAATCCCATGTGGTTTGTCCCATATTAACTTTGATTATTTTATCGAGAAATGTTTATGTTTTTCTTTTGAAAAATTACTCTTTTCACTATTATAATTAATAAATCTTTTATATGAAGGTTGTTTGTGACTATGTAAATATCCAATTCCCTATCAAACTTTCACACACTTATTTTAGCATCTATGGATATTAGTTGGCTAAATTAATTCCTGCTTGAAAGATGTGGAATTGTGATCATCTAGATTAATCTTTCTAGATAATTGGATTAGCATTTTACCGTAAGAAAAAACTTTCTCTTCACCCTGTAGTTTATTTTATTTAGTTTCATAAACATGGACTCATGGATTCTTTTTGTATTCAGTGGTTTATAATCAGTTACCACTATTACTTAATAGTATCTGAGATTGCCTCCAGTTTTGCCAGTGGATACTTCAAGTTGATTTGGGGTCTTTTTTCACCTGTATTCATTATTTTTGAGCACTTTCTTACTCTTAGGCACAGCATGATATTCAAGGATCATCATGTGTATCTTCTACCCCAGCCCTGGAATGTACCATGTTTTAAAATAGTTTCATTCCTTTCTGTGGAGAATCAAATTTAGAAACTAAGATCTTGGCGATAGGTTTGCAGACAGGTACTGAGGTGTTGCTACTCTTAAAGCTCTCTCAGTGAACACAGGCTCACACATACACATCTAAATTAATTTTAATATCTCTCCATATATACTGAAAACTTTGAGTTACACCAATACTTTCTATTTTGATTCACTATATATGACTCATTCGAATTTCCTACCTTTGCATATTTGCAAGTCCCTTCCATAAAGTCAGAAAATTAACTTCTGTTTTCACTAGTATATTTACTTATTTAATTAATCCTCCTATATGTAAATATTTATATTTATTTATGTAATTAATATATTTACTTATTTAATTAATCCTCCTATATGTAAATAATCTCCCATCACTTTGGACAGTCTCTCAACCACAGGTGACCCCCCTGCACCAGCTCAAGCTCCAGCATTCCATGCCCTACCACACAAATGATACAATGCACTGGATTGCTGTTGTCATCACCATTCACCAAATACAAATGCCCCCCAAGTGAACTGAGACTCTTAGCCAGGTAGCTGCCATGACTGCCCCCATGCACAGTATATTTTTTATTCCACGTGGGCTATGACACACTTCACCAGCACCCCGCCACCACCACCACCATTATGTCGCATTTGCATAGATGCTTTTCTAACCATATCTCCCTCAACGAGACCCATCCTCCTAAATTGTTTTTGGCTGAAGCTTGTCTTGCAATGCCCCTACCCATTCACTTCCCTACACCTTCCTCACTCTGTTTGGCTCTGACTCCCTGCGCTAGGATGTCGCTGTCTTCAGCGTCCTCCGCACTGCCATACACCTCATTCTATTTGAGTTTTATACCACAGCTCAGGCTGCAGTAATGAACCAAGATGAAATATCTCTCTCTAACTCTATTTCTTTATCTGTGTAAAGTTGATATTCTTGGAATTGCATTTCTGGTTAATTCCTAAATCTAATTTGGGAATATCCAGAACTTCATCATTAATAGAAAAAAAAAGTTTTAAAAGATAAAAAAGCATAAGAAGAAGGAAGCCTTTTAACATTATTTTGAAATTACTTTTTTAAGTATATCATAACTTGTCACCTTACACGTAGCCACCCAGCATTGTTAATGCCCATGAATGCAAATTAACCGTGAAATGCTTACTACAATGTTTTTCTAGTAGGCAGCCTCAAAATGTCCCATTATCGTGATTAAATATTTATTGAAGTGTGTCCTCAACACTAGAAGGAAGGTACAGAAAAAGGTTTCCACTTTAAAGACATTCTTGTACTCAGAAGTGGATAAAGGCAAGTTTTGTATCCAGAATTTCTTTTCTTATCTATCTTATGTTCTTATTCTATCATACTTTGTCTTGTATTTATTTATGATTCTTCTACTTATTAAACAAACAAAAATTTAAATAGTTTCAATTAGAAAAAGCTTTCTGGAGAGAACTTTTGACAGTGGCCACCAATTACTTAAAATCCACCCATATCCTTTGATGTCCTTTATAGGAATTTACCTTATTACTTAAAATAGTTCAATCACTATGTACTATGTGATCAACCTCTAAATCAAGGCTTTTCAACATCAGCTCAATTCACATTTGAGCTAAAGTTTTCCTTGTTGTAGGGGCTGTCCTATGCATTATGAGATGTTCAGCACCATTCCTGTCTTCTACCCACCAGATGCTAATATAATTAACCACCCCACATCCCACATTTGTACAATCAAAATGTTTCCAGGTATTGCCAGATGTCTTATGGCAAGGCAAAAGCCTGTATTACACCCATTGAGAACCATTGCTCTAAATACAGAAAGGTACAGTGGTTTGGAACATTGCAGTACATTACATATTATTTTCATGAAGTGCAGAATGTTTTATAAAAGCCTGTGAATAACAGGAATCAAATACAAGTAACCCTATGGGACAGGCAGGTAGAGCAAGTGAGTAAAAATTGCCAGTGGAGACTTTGGTAAACTGGGAGCTTAAGGCATATGCTTCAACTAGAAGAGGCTGCTGTCTTTATGTTGTTATTGTCAAGTACTACAAGAGTCAAATACAGATCCAGTATTGCCAGTTCCAATGGTTATTCAAGGAAAAACACATTGGGGAATCTTCCTATGTTTAAAATATAGAGAAATAATCCATTTTTCAAATACTATGCTAACCAAAACAATTTTTTAAATTTTAAATTCATACTGTTGTGACCTCTGATACACTGTTAAGTGATAACATAAATACAAAATTGTACATCAATTTATAGAATTTACCTGAGTTATGTAAATGTATATATTTATTTACATATATACATAAACATACATAAATACTTCAATAATAGCAAAACTCTTTTAATATTCTTCAATGGATAGTTATTACTTTCATAATAAGAGTCATAATTGCCAACACATTGCTTATAGCTATGACGAAGCATTGATGATGATTTTTCTGGAGAGAACACACGACCATCAGAGCAGAAGACCTAGAGGACGTGGGAGTTTAGGAAGCAGAGATGGACCAGAGAGAGGAACCCTTCAGTTTTTATGAGAGCCTAAATTTCACTGGCACCATGTCTCTTCTCTCACATAACAGGTGAAAGTCAGAATATGGAGGAAACAAGAAGTGTCAACTACCTGAAGAAAACTTAACAGGATATAACAGCTACTCACTGCTGATCTTCCTATTATGGCCAAATAGAAGCTGAGGATATCATTCTACTTTGTGTGCCTCAAGGTTTGAAAGAAGAAAATGATTCCAAGGGTAAAGACAGTACAACACGAAACTTGGAGCTCAAATCAAATCCTGATATAACTTGATCAGAACCTTCTCTACAACTATGGTTCATTCTGCTTGTGCAAAAATTTTAATTCCCTGGTAAATGGAAGAATGGGGAGGGAGGAGAATCATTACAAGGAATCAATATCCCAGAATCTTAAGACAAAAACTTCATCTGGAACCTAGAATAAAATTAAAGATCCCTGAGGCTTGAGGAAATACTAGTGACAGATATATGTGCTGCTTTATGTGGGAGTTATTACCATTCTAAGGGAGCCCATGTGTTCACAGTTCGGGTCCCTCCCTCAGGAGGTGACTTAAGCAGCATGTACTGGAATGAAAATAAATTTTTCTTGTTGGACATACTAACCAGGGAGTATTGCAGGATCTGAACAAGCCATCCATCTTAATATGGAAAAGTAATTATTTCACTTTTTTTCTTTTTTGAATTAGTAATGTTTACAGGTCAAGTCTTCTTTCCCTCCTCTGGAAAGAAAGCTACCAAAAACATTTAGTTAATTTGGATTTGGAGTCTAATGGGTCTTTGATGTCTACTGTAGAAGAATAAAAATGAACTGGGTTTGTTGAGTAGATCAAGAAGGAAAAAAAACTAAAGAAGAGAGAAACAGAATTTCCTAACCTGAAGAAGACATGTGAAGATTGGAAGTGAGGGAGCCGAGAGAACAGACCTAGCAAAAGACTGGTCAGCTGGCTGCACTTCAAAGATGGGCGAGTCTCCTAAGAAAAATGGCTACTTTCGGTAAGACCTGGCCAGAAGAAGCCATGGAAAAGACTCTTGTTCAATAATTGCAGAGAACTAGTAACAACATGCTGGACCTAAATGAATCCCTTTCATGGGGAAAATGAGTATCACAGTGGTAATTTTTATGGGCAACTGACAACTTGCCATAACCATTTCCTCCACCATTTCATTTTAAGAAAGATCCCCAAACCTGTGGTGCAACTGTAAGGGAAGCCCAAGAATCCCTGAAGTGAAATTTTCAGTCAGTGTCCAGGATTGTGCAGCTAGACTTTGCTTTATTAATACATAAAGACATGGAATATTTCTTCTTGACTTTGTGTATTGATACTTCTTCACCTACTCTCTCACTCTTCACACTTTTTTATGTTCTACATTTTCTAGTACGTGCATGTATCATTTTGGGAGATCAAAAACAGTTCTATGAGCAAAATCCAATTGTACAAATTACACGTGATACCCTTATCTCTTTGTTTTCAATGAACACAGGCTATTCGTGACTGGAATTTTAGAATGACCACATGTAGGTAAAATTGACGTTACCAACGCCAATATATATTTTCTTAATGATTCATGGCAGTATGTAGAACTCACTGGAAATAAAACTATAGCTAATTAATCCTATTTTGAAATATAGAAAGTTTGAAGCAATGAACACATAGTATTTCTCCTACACACTGTCTTTCTTAATTGTATGCTGCTCTATAGCTTTGACATGGGTATTACTTTCCTCGACATTAGTGTTATCGTATTATTCAGCTTGAGGGATTAATAAGCATTACATTTTTGAGAGGCTAACATTTGGCAAACAATAGAAATAAGAGATTTCAAATGAAAATGAAAACAGAAAGAAATACACAATAACATATTTACTCAGATAAAAAAATGCTTTGATGGCAAACATTTCAGTTTTTCAGTTTATGATTTACATATGATCTTTAGAAAGCAATCGGCCAGACGCGGTGGTTCATGCCTGTAATCCCTGCACTTTGGGAGGCCAAGGTGGGTGGATCACTTTAGGTCAGGAGTTCGAGACCAGGCTGGCCAACATGGTGAAACCCCATCTCTACTAAAAATACAAAAAATTAGCTGAGCATGTTGGTGGGCACCTGTAGTCCCAGCTACTCAGGAGGCTGTGGCAGGAGAATCACTTGAACCCAGGAGGCGGAGGTTGCAGTGAGCCGAAGTCACACCACTGCACTCCAGCCTGGGCAACAGAGTGAGACTCTGTCAAAAAGAAAGGAAAGAAAGAAAGAAAGAGAGAAAGAGAGAGAGAAAGAAGGAAGGAAGGAGAGAAAGAAAGAAAGAGCAGGCAAGCAGGGAGGGAGGAAGGGAGGAGGGAGGGAGGGTGGAAGGAAGGAAGGAAGGAAAGCAGGGAGGGAGGAAGGGAGGAGGCAGGAAGGGTGGGAGGAAGGAAGGAAGAAAGGGAGAGAGGGAGGGAGGGAAGGAGAAAAGGAAAGAATTCAGCTTCCTCTTTTTTCTTTCCCAGTGAGGGCACATGACATCTGCCTTGCTTTGGCCCAAAAACAAGACAAAGAATCTGTGACCATTTTCCATTATTTTTACACCTACATTATAACAAATATATTTGAAATAATTCTTATCCCTGAATTGCTTTACCTCTTATACCCCAACTTTAATCAGAGGTTAATTAAAATAGGCTCCATTAAGAAATATAATTCATATGCTTCTCGGTGTACATACATTGGGATTATCAATGAAATATTGAACTTCTTGTTACATAAGTACACAGAGATATGTTTATTTGTGTACAGATATGTATAATTATGTGTGTAGAGTATGTGCGTGTAAAAAATACCAAATGATCAGTATTTCTGATTTCTATATCTAGATTATTAAAACTTACCTGTATTATCATTCTTCTTATATAAATATGTAGAATAAAATATTCATCTACATTTATTAGACATTCTTAATAGAAACTACATGTGTGTGTATATATGTATATGAACCATATTTGTCTGTTATCTTCATTTAGTGTATGCACTTGTATTAGAGACAGCTATTTTAAAATTTTTTAGATGTTTTTAAGTCTAGAATATGTAGATAAAAGGATACAGATTATAATTATACAAATCAATACATTTTTACAACGGAAAAACACTTATATAACCAGCATCCAGATCAAGCACTAGAGCACAACCAGCATTTCAAAAGCACCCGACGACGTTCTGCCTTTCCTTTTACTACCTCATTTCCCCAATAGCAACTACAATCCTAACTCCTAACACCCATGTTTTGCCTCATATTGAAACTTATATCAGTGGAGTCATTTATCAAATATTCCTTTTTAAATTTTTTAAATAAGTTCAATTTTTATTTTGGATTCAGGGGCTACATGCAGAGGTTTGTTACATGAGTATATTGAGTGTTGCATGGGTATATTGAGTGTCACATGGGTATATTGAGGGTTGCTGAGGTCTGGGATGTGAATAATCTCATCACCCAGGTAGTGAGCATAGTCCCCAACAGTTAGTTTTTCAACACTTTTCCCCCTGCCTGCCTCCACAGTCTTGTAGTCCTCAGTGTCTATTGTTGCTATCTTTATGTTCATGAGTACCCGATATTTAGCTTCCACTTATAAGTGAGAACACATAGTATTTGGTTTTCTGTTCCTGCATTAATTTTCTTAGGACAATAACCTCCAGCTACTACTAAGTTACTGCAAAGAACATGATTTCATCCTTTTTTAATGACTGTGTAGTATTCATAGGTGTATGTGGATCACATTTTCTTTATCCAATCCACCATTAATGGACACCCGAGATGATTCTGTGTCTTTGCTATTATCAATACTGCTGCAATGAAAATATGAGTGTATGTTTGTTTGTTTGTTTTTGGGAGAACAATTTATTTTTGTATGGGTAGATACCCATTAATGTGCTTGCTGGGTTGAAAGGTAGTTCCATGTTAACTTTTTTGAGAAATCGTCAAAGTGTGGTTGAAATAATTTATATTACCACTAACAGTATATAAGACTTTTCAAGGGCCAACTTAAGGCCAGTCTGCATTGCTTTAAAAACCGTTAACATGGGGAACTCTCATTAGTGAATAACATCACAGCATAAATTAGGTTTATTCATTTAACAGATACACATTGTTAAATTGCGATCCTGAATTCTGCAGCAAATCCAGTAAAAGATATTGTCTTTGCCTCGGAAGTATGCATAAGCATATTGAGGAGGAGAACAGTTTTATAAGTCAGTAGTTATAATAAAAGTTCTATGATATGCATTTGTACAAAGTACCACAGAGTATAAACTCTGCAAAGGAGAGCCAAGGGGGAATTCTATTAGACTTTCCCTCCCCACGAGCACAATGTATTACAGAATTTAGTATAGGCAAAACATTTTTCCCTCTAGGATGGCATGGGTCCTACCTAGATTGAAAGGACTAAGAACAGCACAGAGCTCAGTGCTCAGTCTTCTAAAAAACTAATAAAATATTAAGTCTCACAATGATAAGCATGGTCTATTTATTTTTTCCTGAGTGGAACAGGAGGCAACAGGAAAATAAGTTTTTATGGTGTGTTCAGCAAGATGTTACTCCTCTTTTTGTATAAGATTGGTCCTATTGCTGACATTTTCTATATGTCACACAGCTTTTTACGTCACACAGTTCCTCAGCGTAACCTTACTTGCCCATGCTCCATATTGAATCATGGACAATATAACTCTGACAGTAATCTCACTTCCAGCTGGGAACTGTCCTCTACGCGCCCTTCTAGCTGAACCAAGAAAAACATTGAGAATGATTGCGTGCAAGTATTCATGAGGTCAATTTAATGACGAACCATTCTGTGACCTTAAATGTGATAGATTCTGGAAGAAGACACAATATTTATAATTATTATATATAATTATTTCATGCTTAAGCCAGTGATATTCAAACATATTTTAAGGAACAACAACTTGCAGTGGCCATCTTATTGTGATTAACAAAAGATTACCTGAAATGTTCTTTCATCACATTTGCCTGGCAGGCTTCTTTGACATTTAGCTTTCAATTTATACATTACTTTATCAGCCAGGCCTTTCCTAACCATCAAAAGCAGTATCTCTTTATTACATTGCTTCATTTTTTTGCTATAACATTTATTTTCTGGGCCTTTGAGAAAGCTGTACAGAATATCAGCTAAATATTGAGAATATGAAATAAAACATGTATTTTTAGGAAATTAATATTTGTGTTAAATTAATATTGAACTGAGTTTGCCATAATCCAGCAGAATTATCTCAATTCCACCATAGTGTTGCTACCTTTATGTATTGTAGATATGGAGAGTATGTGTCAGATTTTCATCTCAAGAGTAAGTAATGCTGCTAAAATAAATTGGAAAAACAATGCCTTGGCTCATAGCATCAGAAATTCTGTGCTATCGTAATATTAGCTGAATTAGATTTTGTTATAATGATTTTTACAATTATCATTGTTTGTGTTCTGACCCACCTTAAAGTCCTTAAATAAATTTCACATTTTAGCTCTTAGTTCTACAGGCCAGAACTGTCACTGCACTTGCCTGGGTTCATTGCTTAGTTTCTTACAGACCCATCTCTACATGTTCTTCAGCCTGAATTGTCATTGGAGAAAATCTGCCACCATGTTCTTTCTTGTTGTTAGGAGAATTCATGGGTTTTTTTGTTTGGTTAATTTTTTCTTTTTCAATTCAAGGACTGAAGTCTCCATTTAATTAATAGTTCCCGGTCAGGTGTGACTCCCAGTTCCTAGAAGCCACTCACGTTCCTTCCTACATGGCTTCTCTCTCTTTGAAACAACAATGGCATGTAGAATCTTTTTCATTCTTTGAATCTCTGACTTCCTCTTCTGCTTCTAATTTCTAGAGAAAACTCTTTGCTTTTAAAAGACTTGTAATTAGGTTAGACCCACGTGGATAATCTCCTTTTCTTTACATCAACTGTTTCATATAACATAATCTTATAATGAAGGTAAAATCATCATATTTACTATCCAAAGGACTTGAAACTCATATATACCAGGGGACAGGGAATCTTAGAAGCCATGTAAGACATCTGCTTACCATACAAGCAACTATAGGTTATGTATTCAACAAAGCAGGGGTATTAAAATAAAAATATTTTAGAAATAAATTGAAATTTTAAAACTGTCCTAAGTTATCTTTGTAGGAAATATCAGGATTTTACTGAAGTGTGTTATAGTTGCATGTGTGTGTTCACTTTGCCTTTGTTTTATTTTATTTTTCTTTTGCTTTGGTTGTTTGCTTACTTGTTAAATTATATGTGAAGGACACAAGTGATATTCTAACTTCTGACACAGTTGCAGGGCCAGTTGGTGCACTATTTATTCAGAACATCAGAAAATATGCATAATTCTCTTCTTCTTTTGAATCATGAACAAATAAATATAGTTGTTGATATGCTTTTCCTTAGAAGACACACATTACAAGGTCAGAATACTGAATATACTATAAAATTGATAATGTATTGTGTTTACAGATATTGAAAAGCATTCTAAATACTTCCACATCCCTATGGAAGAACGATGTCAACTTATTTGAATGTTCTATGCTGCAAGGAAAGTTTAGGGTAGACATTTAATTACTTTTTATTATAAACTAAAAGTAGACACTAATAGAAATTGGTTTACAGTAAAATACCTAGAAATACCCCTTACAGGTTAAGTAACTTGACTCAATTTTACTTACATCTCTAATAATAACCTGACACCAGTAACCAATGGCTTGGATGAAAATACCCATAAATTATCATTTGTGTATAGAACAGGATAGAATGAGACTAAACATGATATTCTAAAATTTATGTTTATTCATAAACACAGTCACAAAATAGATGCAGGAGGTTGCACCTGTTTAAGGCACATACTTTCCCAGATTGCAATTAACTCAGTCTCATCATCTCCTCTAGATGAGATTTCTACAGTGGGATGGAGTTAATTAAATGAATTCTATGAAAACAATTAGTGTTTGTGGAATATGGAAACAGAACTGCTCTAGTAGGTGTATATGAAGATATTATATGGAGTTTATTGCATAGTTTTTCAGATTTCAGACATTACTAACAAGAATAAAACATTCGTGGTCATGCATGCAAAAATCTCCCTATGTAGGCATGATATTATCATATTACCCAAGTTGATTAATGCTTCAGTTGCAAACTAAAGGCAAAATATTCATATAACTTTCTGTTTCTACAAGTAAAATGAAAATAAAATAGCTTTTTCCAAAGTTACACGAAATGTCAAGTAAAAGTGGTTTGCAAATTAAATTAACTAAAAAATTGCCTCAGTTTTCCAGTGATACAATCTCATTTTCTTCCCTGAATTGTTATGAGATAAAAAATGGTCTTATTATTAACTCTTTAAGTCTTTATTTGACTACAATCAAAAGGAAATTGAATTACTTTTTAAAAAATGAAATGGTTGTAATTGTCCAAAGAGAAATTTCCAAATGGAACCAAATGCAAAATTTCTGGTAAATATACAAAACTCTCTTGAAGCTAACAATTAAATGACCTACTTTGCATGTACTTTAATAGCTTAGTCAATCTTGTTATAATTTACACAGAACTTCATCACTAATTCCAGCAAATCATAGAAAATCAAATTCAAAGAAATCATAGAAAGACTTTAAAGGTACCTATCTTAACATAGAATTCACTCATTAGCTTTCATTATTGTTTCTTCTGGACAGCTGCATTTGTGGTACCAGGAATGTTTGCAAATTTAACTCAGTAGAGAATAAGCCAAGTCTATCACCTACATGATAGAGTTACAAACACTTGAAGTTGGCTAACATATATTTGTGCATAATCAAAACATATCACATTATGTGTTTCTTATGTAACACATTTGCTAGATTTTTCACCTTAGTTGCTCATCTCTGACCAAGCGCTCACTTATTATTGTTGCTTTCAGATATAGAACCAGCATTATTAAAACTCAGGCTCCTGAGCAGTGTAGCCTGGAATCTGAATGGACACTACCTTTTGATCCTAGCAAATTACATAAAATTTTAAGGTTATATTGAAGGTATCTTTTTTTGGACAGTGTAAGACATAAATGGTATTTTGTTTCAGCTTGACTTTCCGGCCCTTTAAGAATCAACCTAATCCTACTAGGAATTCTATATCAGAGTATGAACTCTCTAGTTTCCTAACTTTATAATTAACATGCAACAAGGCATCTAATCAAAGCATCTCTTTCTCAGTAGTACAGTTCTGACAGTTTCATCATCAGGTGGCAAGTGTTCCAGCAAATTGTGTTGCTATCCTATCAGATATGTCAAGAACTTGATCTTCCTTTCCATTAAGTCAGATTAGGGATAGGAACCAATTTCCATTATAAAAATGTGAATGAAAACAAGTAATGCTTTTCCAACAAAATTTTCTAAGAGAAAATTGATTTAAGCTCACATTATTCTTCCTATATATTCTACATGAGCCAAGTATTTTTAAATATTAATTGAATAATTCAATATTGATGAACTGTGAAAATTTTTTAAAAATTTGAAATCAATTAGCTATTTGGTTACAGCAAATTTTGAGGTATCGCAAAAATAAAGACAAATTAGCTATTGGAGCTTATTCATGACTGTGAGTGGCATAATTGTTGTAACAGTTATGGTTATTTTGGGATAAATTGTATTTACTCTTCCATTTATTACCTCATATATTACATAATTCTGTATTTATTTATCTAATAAGCTATTCATAAAGCTATCAGGAATATCTGATTCTGATCATTAATGAAATTGCTCTTTTAATTATGTTTATAATATATGCAAATATATAATATAAATTATATTTATATTGAAATATTGTTATAGGAGATTAAATAATAATTTTATCTTTTGTTCACTGTCATTTTAGATTCTACATCTTCATTGCTGATTGATTTGCAATACCCTTTCTGGTCTTCAATCTTGTTTCAAAAATATGCTTTATATGGAAACTCACCTAATTACACAGGGATATGACTCTTCTCAGAGAGTTTATAAATAATCACTTTGCAAGGAAAAATATTTGTGTTTATATCTGTAAAAACTATTTTGTAACAATAATACACCTGAGAAGAATGCAATTAAAAATCAATTGACCCAGAAGAAGCTGATGAAAATATGAATAAGATCCCAAATTGAGAGAGACTTGAAAGTTACAGTATTCATAAAAATTTCATAAAGCTAAACCCTCTTATCATTTTATCTATGATGAAAAATAAAAATGGAAATAAAATCTTTACTAGTTTAAAGGTCTAGGAAGCTCCTGACCTTTAGAAAGGCCAATGGCAATCACATGTGTTAGCTTACTATTGGGCAATGTGCAAGAAGGTGTCCTGGAAAGTTCAGGTGTGCTTTAGTAGTGTCAAATTCCAGAACTGATTGTTAGGTTTTAATAATGGCTATTGCAAACACTTTGCCCATAAATTTTGTATATGCTGCATGTGTTACTTAGTATTATAGGATCGTTCCCTTTTTCAACTCTCTAGTTTTAACTCTTAAGGAGTGTCTTTATACATTTTTAAGGTTTTATTATAATTTTTAAAAATATGGAAAAGTAAAATGATAGCAGAATAATAAATCTACATCTTCTCCATCTAGATTTAACTATTTTTAGTTTATTTCTATAATTTATTTCATTGTATGTGTATGTGTGTGCACCTGTGTATGGGAGAACTGTGTTTTGCTGAACCACTTCAAAGTAAGTTGTGGACATTTCACTCCATTCCTAAATATTTCAACATATGTCTCTGAAAAATAAGGATATTATGTGACATAAAATGACATTATAAGCTCCAGTAGCTAGTTTGTTTTTATTTTTGTGATATCTCAAAATTTAATGTAACCAAATACTAATTGATTTCAAACTTTTTTTAGTTTTCACATTAGTTCATGTGGTGAACAATATTAACAGTATGAAAATGAAAAATATTAACAGTAATTCCCTAATGTCCTCTATTATCAAATTGAAATTTAAATATACCCAATATGTCATAAGTTTCTTTTCTGAAGTTTTTCTTTTCGTGTCTACCATTATCTAATCAAGATACTCACAAATGTGTTTTGTCTCTTACTCTAGAACAGTTCCTACTTTTCGAAGTGACATTGATCTCTTGTACAGTTTACACTAATTTGTCTTATAGAATGTCCCATAGTTTGGAATTGTCTGACTGTTTTTTGAAGGTATTGTTTGATTTGTTCTTCTTTCCTCTGTATTTACTTTAAACTTAAGGCTAGGTATGAGATTACATTGTAATTTTAACATAGCAAAAGCTCAATATCTGCATCAATCAGCCACTGTGCTTGAAAAATTAATAAATAAAGAACATAAAGTGTACTTTTAGGCCAAACAAAATAATATATGGGTTACCAAGGTTTTTAAATACCCAATTACATTTAACAAAAGCAAATCAAATTTAAATGTTCCTCTATTCAGTATTAATAATTGACATTTAAATATAGCACTGCTTTCTGTATCAGTTAAATAGAACTATAATATCCCAGTGACTATTTATGTATCTTTATCAATAATAACATGCTGGTAATAGTAATAACATTTATCATGAATTAATGAAGGTAATAGAATTCGTTGTGAAATGTTAGCGAATTGACTTTAGATAATAATATTACAGGTTAATATTTTAAAATTTTATTTAAATACATTACTAGATGTATATCACTATTTTCTATATCTGATAAATAAGATAACTGTTTGCTTCATCATTTTATTTTTTCTATTCTGCTTCATTTTATGTCATTTGGTCTCAGGTGAGTTTTGTTTTCTTTAATCAACACCAAATCCTACAACAATATAAGGCTTGCAAAAATGTTTCCTTTTTCCCCTGCCCGGTAATATTTTTATTTGTATAGATGTATCAGCTTTTTCAAAGTATCACCCATTAAGACTGTGTGTAGACACATGAATTGTTCTATATGGTTTACTTACATGCCCTTAACTATCTATCTTTGAGATATGAAAAGCATACAAATACACGTATAGTCAATGTGAAAATTTTGAAAATTATGTAAAAGTCAAAATAAGCCAAATTAACAGAGTAATTACCTCATTATGAGTGTGTAGACATATAAACTGAAAACTCTAGTGAAAAAGACACATGAATACCTGTACTAGATGAAAAACAAAGGAGCCCTTTTTCCAAGCAGCAGCGGGATTATGAACAAAAGCATCATGAACAAGATGAGTTTCAATTTGTTCTTGTTTAGTTCTTTCAGCTCATTCCTTAAATAATTTTGTAGAAAATTAAGAACTCTAAAGCGAGCATAGAGCTCTTCATTGTTTCTCAGAATAGTAACCACCCAGTAAATATGGGACACCAAAGGAAATTTAAAGAGTTCCATCAAATACACAACTTTTCTATATTAAAAGGAGGAAAATATAACATGACATATGGATGATGAGTCATATGCCACTCTCCCAACTTGAGAAAAATATGTTTTACTTAGCTGATTGAATAAACAAACTGAAACTGATTGAATAAATCTACTGAAACACAGACTCATATAGTTTATATTTTTATTTATTTTGAAAATAATATTCATTTGCATTTTTTATCATTTTAAAATGGAACTTATACAATCTTTCTATAATCAATAGGATTTACTGGAGAAAATAGTAGTTGATAGACCACTATATGGTCTGCTGCTCTATACACTCTTTACTCTTTATGTGTTCAAATTTATTTTTTATTTTGTATTGAGACAGATTCTCACTGTCACCCAGCCTGGAATGCAGTGGCACAATCTCTCTCACTGTGACCTCCACCTCTCAGGCTCAAGCGATCCTCCTGCCTCAGCCTCCTGAGTAGCTGGGATTACAGAAGCGCGCTACCTTGCCTGGCTAATTTTTTGTATTTTTGGAAGAGACAGGGTGTCACCATGTTGCTGAGGCTAGTCTCGAACTCCTGAGTTCAAGTCATCTGCCCACCTTGGCCTCCTAAAGTACTAGGATTACAGGCTTGAGCCACTACTCCCACCCTCAAATAATTTCTCAGTAGAATAATACCTTTCTACCATTTCATTTTCCTGCTCCAAGAAAGCACATTCTTTCTTGTGAAAGTCACACTCAGTCTCTGCCACTTTACACTGGACTTTTTTAGACAAAATATGACTTTTGTAGCTCCTGGGAAATAAAGTTGAGATAAATCAGGATTGGTTAATTTAACTGCCCAAATATCTTAAAACTGTATAGGTGATGTTCGTGTATACTTTGTAAATGGTGATCCAATAATTTATCAAAGAGCAATTGATCCCATGTTATAATGCTCAACTAAAATAGAAATATCAATGTCAATTTTACTGCCTAGAGAGAAAATTTCTTGTACCCCAAATCATAAAATATTTGACGTCCTCATAAAAATATCAGAGGGCATATTAGTTATGGTAACTCAGACATCCAAATATCTCTGTGGATTTAATAAAATAGGAGTTTATCTCTCCTTTACACAAATGCCAGATGTTGATATCTTCTAGATGCTGTCTCAGATCATTCCAGGACTAGGCACTGCTCAAATGTGGCTCTGCTATTTTCAACAATTCTAGGCAGCAACAGGATGGGAAAAAGTGGATGCGGAAAAGAAAACTTGTTTCTTAATAATGTCAGTCCAGAAACAACAAGAGCAACAACATCACATTAGCTCACAATGTTTGGGAAATAATCACAAGGCCATACTCTAATGTACCCTAATTACAGCACCAGCCTGGGTAGCTGTTTCTTAGAAACATGTCTACAAAAGAGAAAGGGAAGATGAATCTTTAATGGACAGTCAATAGTCTCTGCCACAGTCGGAAATTTGAAGAGGTTCATAAAGTAGTAAACTTACACCCTAGTAAGTTTATTTTCTGGTTCACTTATTTTACTATATGTAACTTCAAGCATGAGAAGGCATTGTAGAGCCTTCTACATGATTATATAACATTGTGTACATGTACCCTAAAACTTAAAGTATAATAATAATAAAATTTAAAAAATAAATAAATAAATGGTAAAAAAATAAAAATAAAGAAAATAAAATTCATACTAAAAATGTGATCATATATAATCATGTAATATATAACAAGCAAATCATGTAATATATGATCAGTAAAAAAACTATGGGTTATGTAATTTATTTTCAGCTTTTTGTGGCTAAATTTTTAAAATTAAGTTTTGTTTTATTTTTTTTTCAAAGAAAACTGAGGTTGGCACATTGGGAAAAGAAAAGAGTGTTATACCAAAGTGGGATGTGAGATGATGGATATGGTAATTTGCTTCACTATAGTAACCATTTTACTGTCTATATGTATCTCATGACATCATGTTGTTTACCTTAAATATTTAGAATAAAATTTATTTTAAAAAAAAGAAAAGAAAGAAAAGAGTGTTATAAACTGAAGAATGGTGATAAATGAGCCTAGTTCTGGCTTGACTCAAAACTTGTTTGAAATCCCAGCACTTTGGGAGGCCAAGGTGAGCAGATCACGAGGTCAAAGAGATCCAGACCATCCTGGCCAACATGGTAAAACCCCATCTCTACTAAAAAATACAAAAATTAGCTTGGTGTGGTGGCACACCCCTGTAATCCCAGCTACTCGGGAGGCTGATGCAGGAGAACCGCTTGAACCCAGGAGGCAGAGGTTGCAGTGAGCTGGGATAGCGCCATGGCACCCCAGCCTGGTGACAGAGCGAGACTCCATCTCAAAAAATAAAATTAAAAAAAAATAAAAAACTTGTTTGAATCTCTTTAGAGTTAAGTTAATCATGTAAAGTGAAATATTGTTTTACGTGGTCTCTCTCTCTCGGTTTTTTAAATTTTCATGATATTCTGGCCGTGTGCAGTGGCTCACTCCTGTAATCCCACTTTGGGAGGCCAAGGCAGGCAGATCACCTGAGGTCAGGAGTTCGAAACCAGCGTGACCAACATGGAGAAACCCCATCTCTTCTTAAAATACAAAATTAGCTGGGTGTGGTGGCACATGCCTGCAATCTCAGCTACTCAGGAGGCTGAGGCAGGAGAATCGCTTGAACCTAGGAGGCAGAGGTTGCGGTGAACTGAGATTGCGCCATTGTGCTCCAACCTGGTCAACAAGAGTGAAACTTCATCTTAAAAAAAAAAAAATTCATGATATTCACCAATAATCAGGCCAGTCACACTGGTGTTCTTTCTGTTTCTTGGACATGTAGAGCTCATCCTCATTTTTGTCCTTTCTATTATCTCTGATGGCAATTCTTTCTCCCAGTTCTTTCTTTGCCTAGTACATTCTCAAATGTTGACACTTCAGAGAATTATTTTCTAGTCATTTCATCTAAGGTAAGCTTCCAACGCACACAGAGTGTGTCAGCAAATATAGCATTCCTTTGAGCAATTTTGTCTGTTCTTTTATAACATTAAGCAATGCTAGTGTTATAAGAACTCAGTGGAAGTAGTGGGAACACCTGAGAACTAGAATTTTTGGACTGTAATCACTCATAGTGCAACCCTAAGAGAGGCATCCTGCAATCCTGTTTGTCATTGTGTGCCAGACCTTCAAAGGAGCCAAGTCTTGTCATTCAAATGCTCTCAGCTGAAATGAATTGTGACAGTTTACATAATCTATTGTATGTTAGGGAGCATCTGTTTTAACCATGTTCTACGTAATTAGGCTCTCTGCCACTTTTCAGAGGTTTTAGGTTTATTAACAACATTCAAATCTAGTAAAGTGATGTCCCATGCTTTGTATGATGATTTTCTCCAATACTTAGCAGAAATAAAATTGGAATTTCAAGGCAGCAGGAGTATCCCAGGATCTATTATTGCCCTTTTCTGAGAAAATCAAAATGTTTTTCCTAGGTTTTTGTTTTGCATAACTGTATAAACTAAGATTTTTGAGTTTTTATGAATTATAGTTTCTCCTGTAGTATCGATATTTTTATTGAAAGATCAAATTAAGCTTTAGTTTTTCTTAAAAATATATATTGAACTCCATTCATTAAAGAAGATCTTGATGTTCTTTCATGCACTAGATATTATCCTAAATTCTAGATAAAGTGTTACATGACACATACAATCTTCTATTGAAGAAAATTTTGACAATGGAGAGGAAAGAAACTATTTTCAGATAGTCGCATAGGCTATGTATAAAATGAAACATGATGATGTGATATAGAAATGGACTATGTGTATGTTTAGAGGTTACTTCAGATGAAGTAACTAGAAAATATTTCTTTGAAATGTCAACATTTAAAGAAGAACCAGGCAAAGGAAGATCTGGGAACAAAGCATTGACATTAGGGATAATAGGAAGGACACAAATGAGAATAAGCGGTACATGTTCAAGAAACAGAAAAGACAAGAGTGTGACTGGCTTGATTGTTGTGAGGGCAAAGAAGTACAGGATGTGGTGAAATGGGTGGGCAAGGACAATGACTTATATGTCTTTTGTTGACTTTGGAAAGGAGTTTTTAATTAGATCTTAAGTGCAATAAGAACTCACTAGATGGTTGTAGGTTGAAGTATATTTATTTATAAAGATAGCTTCGGCCGGGTGCGGTGGCTCACGCCTGTAATCCCAGCACTCTGGCAGGCCGAGGCAGGCAGATCACGAGGTCAGGAAATCAAGACCATCCTGGGTTAACCCGTCTCTACTAAAAAAAAAATACAAAAAATTAGCCAGGCATGGTGGCGGGCGCCTGTAGTCCCACCACTGAGGCTGAGGCAGGAGAATGGCGTGAACCCGGGAGGTGGAGCTTGCGGTGAGCCGAGATTGCGCCATTGCAGTCCAGCCTAGGCGACAGAGGAAACTACGTCTCAGAAAAAAAAAAAAAAAGATAGCTTCTACATGAGGACAGGAGAGGCTCAGAGAGAGCAGTCGAGCATCTATTATCACAGTCAGGGTTTGAAATAATGGCAGCCTGAGTTAATGTCATTGCAGTGAACACAGAAAGGAACTATGAAATGCAGTGTGTATCAGGAGGTAAAGCCAACAGCTTACTAATGGATTGAATGTGGTGTGTGTTAGAAAGTAAAAAAATTATAGCTGACCCCTGGGTTTTTGGTTTGAGCAAACAGGTAGAATAGTAAATCCACTCTGATGGAGAAGCCAAAGGAAATAGGTTTAAGAGTAAATACATAGATAAATAGAGAGGTTGCCTTAGCAAAATCAATTCAATATACAGTCCTCCAAACCTCCATCTGAGGGTAAATAAATTTAAGCTGTATCAATTGACATGTGTCTGTAAACTTAATAATTATTTTCGTCTACAAATAAAAAGAAAAATAGTACATTTGGCACAGTTTCACAATAAAAATAACCTTAAAAAAAAAAACCTTTCTTAAGTGACATATCACCCCATTAGTAGCTATAGATTTTTCTCTGTCCCAATCTTAACAGAGATAGAGGAGCTGCCATTTTTTCTGAAATTAAATATTTAAAATCTCCCATTTCAAAGAGTAGAATTTCCTCCTTAAGGATAATAAGAAATATTCTCAATTATTTCAATATAGTTAGAAGCAAAATCATTATCACTAATGGATCAAAATGAACTTTTCTTTCATCTTACATGTGGAGAGATGCCTCTTCAATATCTTAAAAACTTGTGGAAATTTCACCTTCCCCAAATTTACCTACACCTTGTCTTAAAATCATAGACTTATATTTATGTAGAATAATGTTATGTTGTAAGCATTGTAATAGTAATAGAAGTATCAGTGACTAGTGATTACCACATTATCCTTTTTTGAGAAAATAGAAGAATGCAGGCCAGGGTGATGATTAAAGAAATAGGCAGGACAGAAGATCCATCAGCATTACTGAATGATTTAATATACATTGTATCTAAAACTGTCTTTAAAGCATGGGTGACTTTTTTTTTTAAAGTTTGCAATATGTTATAAAATGTATTTGTGTTGTAAACATACAGAAAACACAGCTTCACGTATTTGCGCTCATGAGCTTATGAAAAAAGAGAATGTATTTAGTATGGCCAGCCTTCCAACTAATCAGTGCTGGCTTCAGCAACAGGCATAATTTTGAGAATCGTTTGCACATAAGGAGGAAGCCAACTTGTTGAGCTCTCAGGGGAAAGGTAGAAGAATAAATGATTTATATATTTTTTAAAACAGGTGTTTGATTAAAAGACAAGGGTAGGCATGAATATGAGGGAAGGATTTAGGGCAACAGAAATGATTGTGTCTGTGTGTGTGTGCGTGTGCGTGTGTGTGAATTAGTAAAAGTTCCTAAATTTTGTAGCAGGACAGATGTTCAGGGATAGAGGTAAATTAAAAAGAGCTGCTTTATGCAACTAAGCAAGAACTTTAAAGAGCAGTTATTATTACCTTTACACTACTAGTGGGGATGTAAACTAGTACAACCACTGTGGAAAACAATGTGAAGATTCCTTAAAAAACTAAAAGTAGATCTACGATTTGATCCAGCAATCCCATCACTGGATATCCACCCAGAGGAAAAGAAGTCATTACACGAAAAAGATACTTGCACACGCACGTTTATAGCAGCACAATTTACAATTGCAAAATATGGAACTAGCCCAAAGGCCCATTAATCAACTCATGAATAAAGAAAATGTGGTACATATATACCATGGAATATTACTCAGCCATAAAAAAGAACAAAATAATGGCATTTGCAGCAACTTAGATGGAGTTGGAGACCATACTTCTAAGTGAAGAAACTCAGGAATGGAAAACCAAACATCCTATGTTTTCACTCATCAGTGGGAGCTATGAGGAGACAAAGGCATAAGAATGATACGGTGGACTTTGGAGAAAGGGTGTGAAGGGTGTGAGGGATAAAAGACTACACAGTGGGTGCAGTGTACACTGCTTAGGTGAGAAGTGCACCAAAATCTCAGAAATCAGCACTGAAGAACTTATACATGTAACCAAACACCGCCTGTTTCCCAAAAACATATTTTAAAAAATCCTTATCTTAATCACATTCACAAAGTCCCTTTTTGCCATGGAAGGTAAAATATCCATAGGTTCTGGGGCATAGGATGTGGACATCTTTAGGGGTCATTATTCTGCCTACCATATTTGGTTTATTACCTGTCTGGTGAAATCTCAGAGCAGAGGCTACACTTTATTTTCATGTTCCTAGCTCCAGCACAAGGAGCTTAGTAAGCTTTTGTAGGCTGAATAAAGTGATAAGTGAAAGTTAAAAAAAAAAAAAAAAAAGTAAGTGATATGGTTTTGCTGTGTCCCCACCCAAATCTCATCTTGAATTGTAGCTCCCATAATTCCCACGTGTTGTGGGAGTGACCCAGTGGGATATAACTGAATCATGGGGGTAGTTTTCCCCCACACTCTTCTTGTGGTAGTGAATAAATCTCATGAGATCTGATGGTTTTATAAGGGGAAACTCCTATTGTTTGGCTCTCATTTTCTCTTGTCTGCCACCAGGCAAGATGTGTCTTTCACTGTCCACCATGATTGTGAGACCTCTCCAGCCACATGGAACTGTGAGTCTATGAAACCTTTTTTTCTTTATAAATTACCCAGTCTCAGGTAGCTCTTTACCAGCAGTGTGAAAACAGACTAATGCAGTAAATTGGTACCAGGTAGCGGGGTACTGTTGTAAAGATACCCAAAAGTGTGAAAGCAACTTTGGAACTGGGTAACAGACAGAAGTTAAAACAGTTTGGAGGGCTCATAAGAGGACAGGAAAATGTAGGAAAGTTTGGAACTTCCTAGAGACTTGTTGAATGGCTTTGACCAAAATATTGATAATGATATGGACAATGAAATCCAGGCTGAGGTGGTCTCAGATGGAGATGAGGAACTTATTGGGAACTGGAGTAAAGTTGACACTTGCTATGTTTTAGCAAAGAGATTGGCAGCATTTTGCCCCTGCCTTAGATATTTGTGGAACTTTGAACTTGAGGGAGATGATTTAGGGTATCTAGCAGAAGAAATTTCTAAGCAGCAAAGCATTCAAGAGGTTACTTGGGTGCTGTTAAAAGCATTCAGTTTTAAAAGGGAAACAGAGCATAAAAGTTCAGAAAATTTGCAGCCTGAAGATGTGATAAAAAAAGAAAAACCCATTTTCTGAGGAGAAATTCAAGCTAGCTGCAGAAATTTGCATAAGTAATGAGGGGCCAAATGTTAATCATCAAGAAAATGGGGAAAATGTCTCCAGGGTATGTCAGAGACCTTTCTATCAGCCCCTCCCATCACAGGCCTGGAGGCCTGGGAGGAAAAACTTGTTTCATGGGCCAGGCCCAGGCACCCCCTGCTGTGAGCAGCCTAGGAATTTGGTTCCCTGCATCCCAGCCACTCTAGCCATGGCTAAAAGGGACCAAGGTGCAGCTTGGGCCATGGTTTCAGAGGGTGCAAACCCCAAGCCTTGGGAGCTTCCATGTGGTGTTGAGCCTGTGAGTGGATGCAAGTCAAGAATTGAAGATTGGGAACCTCTGCCTAGATTTCAGAGGATGTATGAAATCACTTGGATGCTCAGGCAGAAGTTTGCTTCAGGAGCAGAGTTCTCATGGAAAACCTCTGCTAGAGCAGTGCAGAAGGGACATTTTTGGGTCAGAGCCTCCACATAGAGTCCCTACTGAGGCACTGACTAGTGGAGCTGTGAGAAGAGAGCCTCCAGACCCCAGAGTCACCACCTACTGGAAATGTGGGAACTGTCCTCCAGACCCCAGAATGGTATATCCACCTACAGCTTGCACTGTGTGCCTGGAAAAGCCACAGACACTCAATGGCAGCCCATGAAAGCAGCAGACAGGGAGGCTCTTCCCTGCAAAACCACAGGGGTGGAGCTGCCCAAGGCCTTGGGAGCCTACCTCTTTCATCAGTGTGACCTGGATATGAGACATGGAGTCAAAGGAGATTATTTTGGAGCTTTAAGGTTTGACTGCCTCGCTGGATTTCAGACTTGCATGGGGCCTGTAACCCCTTTGTTTTGGCCAATTTCTCCCATTTGGAATGGCTGTATTTACCCAATGTCTGTACCCCCATTGTATCTAGGAAGTAACTAACTTGCTTTTAATTTTATAGGCTCATACACAGAAGGGACTTGCCTTGTCTCAGATGAGACTTTGGACTATGGACTTTTGAGTTAATGTTGAAATAAGTTAAGCCTTTGGGGGACTCTTGGGAAGGCATAATTGGTTTTGAAATGTGAGGACATGAGATTTGGGAGGGGCCAGGGTGTAATGATATGGTTTGGCTGTGTTCCCACCCAAATCTCATCTTGAATTGTAGCTCCCATAATTCCCATGTGTTGTGGGAGGAACCTGGTGGAAGATAATTGAATCATGGGGGCGATTTCTCCCACACTGTTTTCATGGTTGTGAACAAATCTCACGAGATCTGATGGTTTTATAAGGGGAGATCCCTTTTGCTTGTCTCTCATTTTCTCTTGCCTGCTGCCATGTAAAATGTGCCTTTTCACTGTCTGCCATGATTGAGAGGCCTCCCCAGCCATGTGGAACTGTAAGTCCATTAAACTTCCTTTTCTTTATAAATTGCCTTTATAAATTTTCTTAACAAATTCTCTTTATCAGTAGTATGAAAATGGACTAATACTGTAAGATTATTATCTAAGGAGTTATCTTGTAAATTAAGTATTAAAAGGCAATTTCTATTAAATCATTTGCAATGGTATAAAGGTGTGTATAAACATGCCAGTAAAAAAGAAAAAAGGGAAGTTTTTTCAAACTGTTGAATAATAATATGGTCTGTAGAAGGGTAGGAATCATCTAGAATACTCCAGTCAATGGGATCTAAAATGGCAAAGTCAGAGAACTGAGACATAGATGTGATTGCAGAGATCTAAAACTTTTTTAAGAGAAGAGTTACCAAGAGAAAATTTAGTGAAATAGACAGAGACAGTTCACAGACATATTTTAAAACCTTAATAATAACATATAGCATTTTTATGTAACTGATGTTGTAAAATCTTTAATAAGTATTCTAAGTCCATTGGGGTGGAATCTTTACAACTGCTTAGTGCACACACTTTTGGGTCCAGTGTGTGTGTATATGAAAGTAAGGTTCTTACTTATATTGCTGCAATTTATACCTTTGCTGGTTTTTATTTTTTTGTTGTTGTTGTTTCATTGTTTTAATAGTTGTACAGGTAAATGTAAACATTCATTATGGATATAATTCATCAATTTTAAACATAACATTGTTTAATTTTCTCAAATAACTGGATATCATTAGATTCATATAAATTTTTAAATTATAATATATTTCTGGTGAATTTAAGCTCATCACTATAAAATGAAACTTTTTGTTTATTGTAGTGTTTTATTCCATAAATATTATTTAATCTGACATTAATAGCCAATTCTGACATTATATTGTTTAGCATATTCTGCATGTTTTAACTTTATTTCATTTTAAAACATACGTATGTAAATTTATACATTTATGTGTAAAATTTTACGTATGTTTTATTTTCACCTTTTTTGTTTTTTTTTGAGATGGAGTCTCGCTCTGTCGCCCAGGCTGGAGTGCAGTGGTGTGATCTCGGCTCACTGCAAGCTCCACCTCTGGGTTCACGCCATTTTCCTGCCTCAGCCTCCCAAGTAGCTGGGACTACAGGTGCCCCCCCACCACGCCCAGCTAATTTTTTTTTTTGTATGTTTAGTAGAGATGGGGTTTCACCATGTTAGCCAGGATGGTCTTGATCTCCTGACCTCATGATCCACCCGCCTCCCAAAGTGCTGGGATTACAGGCGTGAGCCACCATGCCCGGCCTATTTTCATCTTTTAAAAAGAGCATATAGTTGGTTTTGCTTTGGAATAATCCTTGTAGTTTAACCAGAGAATTTATTCTATTCATAATTAATATAATTTCCATGTAAGTTTGATAACTAGTATCATACTTTGTGCTTTTTATATGTCTTGCCTATTCTATATTTCTTTTTCTCTTCTTTTTTCCTTTATTTGGGTTTACTAAACATTTTCAAATTCATTCTCTCCTCATCCACAATATAGAATGTATTTACTCTATTATTATCACTTTAGTTATCTGATAAATTATGATACACAAATCCCCTTACCAAAATGTAAAATTAATCAGTCATGTCCTTCTCCTCCTAAACTAGAGAAGACTCTCAGAATACTGCTATATAACTCACTTTCCTGGCTGACATGTAACTGTTGTCATATAATTTAATTCTTATTTTACTCTGGGCTACACAACAATTTAAATACTATTTATTTTATATAGTTAATATTTACTTAAATTTTCCTATATACTTTCTAAATTTTTTAAATTTTTCTTTAATCTAAAATCTACCATTTGAGATTTCTTTCATTCTTCCTGAGATGCCTTGTTTTATGTTTCTTTTATTGTGATCTGCTGGTGGAAAACTTTCTGATTTTTTCGTTTTTTAATATGAAAATAGTTGTATTTTGCTTTATTTCTTGAAACATATATTTAATGGGTTTAGATTCTGCATTTACAGTTAGTTTTTTGAAGGTGTCACTCCACTGGCATAGCCCTTCTATTTTTGCTGTTGTAAAATCATTCAAATTATATTATTTGCCAGTAATCTGTAAAATCTCCATCCCTCCCTCTCTCATCCCTAACTTTAATTTTTTTTTTGGTTTTGAGTTTATGTTTATGCAATGTTACTATAATACAGCTGGATGGGGATTATGAATTTTTTATTTAGTTACTTAAATTACTGTGGACTTGATGGCTTCATGGAATAATATCTTTTATGAGTTAGTAAAATTATAAGCCACTGTCTTTTCAAATAATAATTTTTGGTCTGATTTTCTCTCTTTCTTCTTCCAGAATTCCACATAGATATATATATTAAGCTATCTCAAACTGTCCCAGATGTATCCTAACTTCTAATTTTTCATCTTTCATCTACTTATGTCAGAATTCTAAA
Source organism: Gorilla gorilla gorilla (assembly GCF_029281585.2). Lineage (NCBI taxonomy): Eukaryota > Metazoa > Chordata > Mammalia > Primates > Hominidae > Gorilla > Gorilla gorilla. The sequence continues at coordinate 45,360,003 of NC_073233.2, read as the reverse complement.
ATTTTTCTTGTAGTGAATGAGAGACAACACACAACATAAATGATCTATCCTGGTGGAAGCCATCCTAGGCAAGCTGTCTAGATGACTTGTTAGCTGACTGCAGTCCCATGAGAAAGCCCAGCTGAGACTCAAAGAACCAACCTAGTCCAGCCCAAACTGCTAATCCACAGAATTTATGAGCTAAATAGATGATTGCTAAGACATTATGTTTAAAGTGATTTACTGTACAGCAATAAGTAATTGCTACTAACTTCCCCAATCTCAATGACTTGAAACAATGTACAATTATTATTTCTCACATTATTATGGGTCTGCTTGAATGATATAGTCGTGTGGCTCAGACTCAATTGATCATAGCTTTTTAGTCAGCTACCAGGTTGGCAGAGAACTGACTGGCCTAAGATGGCTTCATGCACATATATGGTAGCAATCTTGTTCTTAGAGCCATCAGTGACTAGGCCATGTGTATCTTGTCATCCAACAAGCTACTCTGGGAAAGATCACCGAGAAGGATTCCAATAGAGACATGTGTGCAAAGTCTCCTGAATCTTAGAACTGGAACACTGTCACTTCTGCTGCATTCTATAAGCCATAGCAAATCACAAGGATAGCCTATATTCAAAGAATGAGGATACAGACTCCACTGTTGTTACTAGAATTATGAATACACAGTGGACACATAAGCTCAGAGTGTTAAATAACTGGGGCCATTTTGTAATCTAATGTAGTTTGCAATATTGCCAAAGTGAGAAATACAATTCAGCCTTTCTAGAAATTATTTCCAACATCTTTCCATTATAAAATAATGCTTAATTCTGGTATTTATCTTTACGTTCATACTTGAGGAGTAAAGGTTTGTTTATTGAAACTGTGTGCTCTTCCATATTCCCATCAATTTCTGAATTGCTATTGAATGGTGTTGACTGACTATTCAGTATGCTGGTGTATGTAGAACACTGCGACAAAATTAGAAACTGAACATGTGCTGAGTTAATTAGTTCATGATTTGAAGAGTCAACACATTAATAATTTTAGTCTTTATTACACATACAATTTCAAAAGTTGCAAAAATAACTTTAAAAAGATATAAAAGATGGTTTGTTGAAGGCAGTAAAGAGCTAATATTTTATGATGTTTTGGAAGAAAATTATATCACATATGTGGCAATTAGAGAAAATCTCACAGTGAGCCCTAGCAATTTTGAAAATGAAAACAGGAAGAGAACTGCAGGCTGCATGGGTACTGAATCTTTTTCAAAAGCTAATCAGTCCTGGTATTTCTACTGCCCTTGGCAAACATTGCATTAATGAGAATAATCATTGTAATCCATTACATTTGCAGAGCTCTTTCACATACTTCCTCTTGCTTTATCCTGAGAACCATCTTTTGAGGAAGACACCATAGCATATTATAGATGATGAAACAGCCATTTTGAAACAAGTCTATAGCCAAATGAATACTTAAACTCAGGACTTCTCTATTCTCCTTCAGTGCCTTTTTACTACGTCAAGCTGCCTAAAAACTATGTCATTAAGATATTCAGGTAAGAAGAAAACATTGGGGTGGTAAGGCTTATTGTTTTGGAGTTGTCTAGAAAAATATCAGTGGTTTAGATTAGGGATCTTCTTGTTCTGTATAACTTGCATATGCTCAGCCAAGCACTGAGAGTTTTAAGATCCCAGTGAGATATTTGGTGAAATGGAAAAGATATATCTAAAGCACTAAAAGGTATTTAACTTCCATCTTTATGAGTAAATCTATCCTGAATTCTTAGTATAACACAATTCAAGTAAAACATAAACACTTTAATGTTTCTTAGCTAGTGAAATATTGACAAGTTGCCTAGATTTGCTGTCGTCTGAACATTTTACATGGACTTATATGTATGAATGGATTCATTATATATGTATAATTTTTGTGTTTGTGTTTATATATGAGTTGCATGCTAACAAGGATTTGTTTAGTGGTGGTGTGTGATATATTTGTTTTTCAACTGCAGGTAATTTTAACTGTAAAAAGAACAGTGGGCCAGACATGGTGGCTCACACCTGTAATTCCAGCACTTTGGGAGGGTAAGGGGGACGGATCACTTGAGAACAGGAGTTCCAGACCAGCCTGGTCAGCATGCCGAAACCCTGTCTCTACTAAAAATACAAACAACAAAATAAAAATCAGCAGGATATGGTGGCACGTGCCTGTATTCCCAGCTACTCTGGAAGCTGAAGCACAAGAATGTCCTGAACCCGGGAGGTAGAGGATGCAGTAAGCCGAGATCATGCCACTGCACTCCAGCTTGGGTAACAGAGCGAGACTGTCTTGAAAACAAAAACAAACAAACAAAAAAAGAACAGTCATCAGTCAACTCTTAGGATGCATTATTTCAACTTCTTACACCATAGCATTTTGTGCAGCTTAACAAAGTGAACTAAAAAAGAAGAAAAATAAAATAGCAAGAATTTTATATCATAGCAATCTAAACATAATACTTTAGACTCTTGATAATGTCTTTATTTGTGTCATTTGATTGAACATTTTCTGCCCCAAATAAATCTATAGATCATAGAAATTGATTTACTAACACCCAATTTAATCTAAGAGAATTTAAAACACACAAAGACTTGACGTATCTTTTTAAAATTCCCAGAAGTGTTAAAGGTAAAAATGTATGTGTGTCATGTAGTAACCTCGATATTTTATTTAGTAATGTATTATAGGTTTGCATTTTGCAACAACTTTTTTTTCTACTGTATTCTACGATGGTATAAGCATTACAAGTTAAGTATTCAAAGGTAATTTTAATTTTTAATGGACAAGTTAACTTACAGTTAAATCTGCTTAAGCACTTTCCCATGATAAAATATTGATAATCATCACTTACGTGAAACTTTATTCATCCATTTTTTTCTGTGTATAACAAGCCTTATCTGAAGTAGAAAATAGAAGGGAATACAATCCTTGATTCATCTCTTACTAGTTGTGAATTACCTTAGGCAAGTTGCTTTACCTAATTCCGTCTATTTGTTTTCCATCTCTGAGTTTAGTATAATAGGATTTTTTGAGGATTAAATGAGGTGTTATATGTAAATCATTTAATACAGCACTTAGAAATATAATTCACATTTGTGTTATTATTGATATATTTATGATCGTCCTCAGCCCTTCAATAAAGTTTAGCCTTTGTACAGTTCTTCACTAGTATTTCAAATCTTAGGGTATGATGTCAGTCATAATCTGAAATTGAGGTTTTTATTACAGTTATGGCTCTATCTTTAGGTGGAAACACTACTAGTTGATCTTACAATAATCTTCAAGAAGAAGCACATTTGAACAATAATTTCCACAGCGTCGAGTTTATTCAGTAAATCATATTACATATAGTTGCCCAAAAAGTCGAGTTTATTCAGTAAATCATATTACGTATAGTTGCCCAAAGAGGGAAGGCTCCTAATTTACCATTTTAGATCAAGTTTTTTGAATTTTCAAAAGAATACCCAATCCAAAAAAATTAAAAATGACTATTCTAGGTAATAAAGGTATGCTGTCCAAAACTTTCTGCAATAATGGAAAGGTTCTATGTCTGTGATCAACACAATTGTCATTAGCACTTTAAGTTTGCCTACTGAGACTGAGAAACATGATTTTTAATTTTACTTAGCTTTAATTATTTTAAATCTGAATTTAAATAGCCACACATGTGGCTGGGGGCTACTGTATCAGATGGCATAGGTTGACAAGTCTATTCCTGAATCAGGCCAAAGCATCAATGCACCAACTCTCAGGACTATATTCTATTCTATGGTGCCAACTGTTGGCACCATATTCTATTACCAATTAAATAATTACATTGAACGATTTATGCTTTTTACATGATTTTAAAATTTATTAATACAGCTAAGTAAAAAGGGTTCCCCGGAGAATCTCCAACCAGCCTGAGCACTGGGAGGATGGAGTGGGGCCTGAGGAAGCTCCCACCATTTGCAGAGGGTAGGAGCCTGGCCTCTCCTGTTCCTGGGTGGGGACCTGAGATTCAATCTGTGAGATGGGGGTCTGTTAACAGGAACCCCTCTTGCTTGGCTAGGAGTCGTTTTCCTTTCAGCCCAGTAAATTCTGTAACCCCCTCACCCTTCAAAGTGTCTGCGTGCCTAACCTTTCCTGGTCTTGTAACAAGAACCTGTTTTTTTTTCTACAAAACTATTTTGAGAAATAACAGGAAAACCAGCCTTCACTGCAGATTCTACTTATTAGGATGCTCAATTTTTTATGCATTCTCCTCTACTCTCAGTAACATACCACAGATGACATTTATCTCTTACCACACTCTCAGGAATAAATGTGCTTTTCCTGAGCAACTAGTTTATTTTAACTTATGAACTCTATGATGAATTAAACTTTGTTTCTCTCTTTCCAATGCCTGATGCCTGTCCCAAATATAAGACACTCTTAGTGACAAAAATCAGAAAATGAAAATAATTTTCACACGAATTGACCCCAAACAGTATTGATACTTTCAGGTATTGTTATTTTTAAAATTAAAAATATTTAACATTAACATTTGATCATAAAGTTGAAGCATTATAAGCATAGGAGGCATTATTTGATGCAAACGAATGAAACCCCAGGAAATCTATAATTAGGCTTTTTACCTCTCATGCCTTACCAAATTAACATGCTATAAAAGAAGTAACATTACATCTGTAGAAAATGACTATTTCAATTTAAGACTACAGAAGAATCTCCATTGCCTCTTTACTAGATAATTACTGGGTCATACATTAACTGTATGTTTAACCTCTAAAGAAATGTCCATGGCCAGGCACGGTGGCTCATGTCTGTAATCCCAGCACTTTGGGAGGCCGAGGCAGGCGGATCATGAAGTTAGGAGTTCGAGACCAGTCTGGCCAACATAGTGAAACCGCGTCTCTACTAAAAATACAAAAAATTAGCCGGGTGTGGTTGTATGCGCCTGTAATCCCAGCTACTCAGGAGGCTGAGGCAGGAGAATCGCGTGAACCAGGGAGGGGGAGGTTGCAGTGAGCTGAGATGGCAGGCGCCATTGCGCTCCAGCCCGCGCAGCAGTGCGAGACACAGTCTCAAAAAAAAAAAAAAAGTCCACACCATTTTCCAAAGGAGCTGCATCATTTATCATTTCCACCAAGAGTATATATAGAATCCAATTTTTTATATCCTCACTAAAACGTGTTTTTATCTGGTTTTGATCAAAGCTATCCCAGTGAGTGTTAAGTGGTATCTCATTGTGGTCTTCATTTGCATTTCCATGATTGCTAATAATATTGAGCATATTTTCATGTGCTTATTAATCATTTGTATATCTTATTTGAGGACTTACCTTCTCAGATCTTTTGCCCATTATGAATATTTTTCTGAAGGAAGAAAACAAGGATTAGAAACATTAAGTCACCTGCCCAAGTTTATGCAGGTAATGAATCAAGTATAATATAACTTATCTGAAACTCAATATGCTCTGAGGATCTGAGGTCTGAAGGACTACATTTATTCTGTTAATCAACTACTTCCCAATTATTAACATACCTGAACAAAAGACATTCATATTTCTGGAAATGTTTTTCTACATTAAAGAACAATTTTGGTGTTTAATAGCAGCAAATACTACACTATTTTTCATTATGAAAAGAAGTCTACGAACTCAAAGTCTCCAAATGATAAACCAAAAATTAATACAAATACTTTTTTCAGATTTCTCAGAAGAAGGAAGGGGTGATGATCTGTTTGTGTTAGGGCGAATGCAAAGGGCAAGTAAGTGTGTGCAGTTAGAAAGGAGGTTTCACTTGATTCCCTTCGAATTCCTATTTCCTCTAGGCAATGAGGACTTAGAGAAAACACAGTTAGGTAAACATGAATACTAAAAATGGGACACCTTTCTATTCAGTACAAACTCCTATCAAAATCTTTTCCTGTCTTTGGGAATTGTAATGATCTTTAATCTTTCTGAAAATGGCTTGTTGAGCTGAAAGCTTTTAGGACAAGAACAAATGCCCTCCCAAGAAATATTAGCACAGCCTGAGTGTCAGAAAGAGAGCAGGGTGCAAAGCACAATGTGTGAAGGTGATTAGATAATAGAGACAGGTCCTGGAAGCCACACTCATAAAGGACAGAAAACATTTTCTATTCCAAAACTGGGTTGTTAATGTTTTGCCACAGAACACAGAGCATTGCGTTTCTTATTCCACTCACTGGCAGCAAATTTTGCTGTATGTCATTCTGGATTGTTAAAAAAAAAAAAATGTGATGCCTTCCGTGATAAATCTAAGCATGTCAATCATATTTGATTAAACTTAGCAGCAGCAATAGCTTCTAGTGTGCTATCAGTCCATCTCTATTTAAGATTATTATTATTTTTTTTTTACCATGGGTTTTGAGTTATCAGAAAGCATTAGAGCTCTATATTTGTGTGACATTTCTGGAACCTCATATTTCCAAAATGTATTATGCTGTATGATGTGAAGCAAAGTTAAATAGGGAATGAATTTATTCATGAGGGAAAAGAGGTTAGGGTAACTTGCATAGATCATGCAGTCTAGAGTTAAATAAAGATAGAAAGGATGCAAATCCATGGTAAATGCTTATTAATGTTTTTATGATCAGGTTATAAAGAATATTAGTTTTGCCTGTCAGCATGAAAGATAATCATGTGAATTATGGGAAATTTTTCTTGAGTTTTTAACTCTTTATCTTCCAGATTTTGTGTATAATTTATCTACAATATTTTCTATTGTACACTAATCTTTCCTTCCTTAGCCTTTTTCAATTATAGCTAACTACAACCATAATGTAAAAATAGTAATTTTAATAAATATTGCATAATTTGGGAGGCCAAGGGGGGAGGATTACCTGATGTCAGAAGTTCAAGACCAGCCTAGCCAACATGGTGAAACCCCATTTCCACTAAAAAATAAAAAAATGAGCCGGGCATGGTGGCGGGTGCATGTAAACCCAGCTACTCGGGAGGCTGACGCAGGAGAATCCCTTGAACCAGGGAGGCAGAGGTTGCAGTGAGCTGAGATCACGCCCTACTGCATGCCAGCCTGGGCGACAGAGCGAGACTCCGTTTCAGTAAAATAAAAATAAATAAAATGTGTCAGGCAATTTGCTGATCTGCTGCAATGTAGTGCTTTACTCAATATTCCCTGCAGCTCAATGATGTAGATAATGCTGTTACTCAGTTAATGAGATAACCCAAGGTTAGAGCAGATAGCAACTTACCTGCATGGTAAATAAGACCACTACTAGATTGGCTTTGTTTTAAGTAGCAATAGTTCCTTATCAAATTCTGGCCATGTATATAAAGATTCCTCTAGAAGTTTTCACCTTGCAGTGGAAAGGATCTGATATTAACTATACTGCAGTTATCAAGAACCACTACAAACAGCACTCTATTATAATTGTCTAATTGTTTGACTCTCTTCCCTCAAAAGATATCACATTTGGGTGGGCAAGAATGGCATGTTGTTCACAATTGTATCTTGAAATTGAACACAGTAATGATAAGCATTAAACATTCATTGACAAAACAATTTTAAAAGAAGCACTGATGAAGGGCATGAGCAACTTCATGTCAACTCTATCACACCCTGTCGTTCCCCCAACATGTTGTTCCTATTTGACAAGACTTCTGTGTGTCATAAGATCAGTTTCTCCCTTTTAATGCTTGATTTTCTGCTGAGATCTGTATTTCTCCCAATACCCTGGAAACTAAGGTAAAACAGTAAAATTCTATGCAATGCATTTTAGATCATAGCCCCTTTAGTTAAAACCATTGTTTAAGATCCTACCCAAAGAAAATTACTTGGAATTACAACAGCACCTTTCAAAGCTGGAAGTATTACTGCTATTTTGAATCCTCTGTAGTCATTTCTCTTCTACCAGTTTGAACCAAGACAAAGTTCACTTGCCACCATATTATGGTGGCCAATTATATTTCCAGTTCAATTTCTCAGCTTTGATCTTATTCAGTCTCATTTCCACTTCCATCAAAGTTTACAAATGTGACCTTAGTACCCATACAGGGGATCTGAGTGACATAAAATTTCAGGTACATTAATATTTTTGCTGAAAATGGGTCAGTATACCTTGAAAGGATCTGTTCTTTTTTTTGAGAGGGAGTCTCCCTCTGTCGCCCAGGCTGGAGTGCAGTGGCAGATCTCCGCTCACTTCAAGCTCCGCCTCCCGGGTTCACGCCATTCTCCTGCCTCAGCCTTCTAAGTAGCTGGGACTACAGGCGCCCGCCACCACGCCCGGCTAATTTTTTGTAGTTTTAGTAGAGATGAGGTTTCACCGTGTTGGCCAGGATGGTCTGGATCTCCTGACCTCGTGATCCGCCCACCTCGGCCTCCCAAAGTACTGGGATTACAGGCGTGAGCCACTGCACCGGGTCTGAAAGGATCTATTCTAACTAGAGTCAAACTTTAGAAACAAAGTGTATTTTACACTTTCCTTTTAAAATACTTTAATTGAATTTAAGAGGAGTGAGTTCAAAAATAGGAATTAATTTTAAAAAGCATTTAATGAGTAAATAAATTCCATTACTAAATTTAAAATGTTAACATAATGATTTGCTACTCAGTTCACCATTTTTTTTGACTCAATCTTTTGGTTTAATTAGCTTCTTTTTTTTTAAATTCCTAAATTGAATTTATATTATACTTGTACAAGTCCACCCTGCAGATATAATGAATGCAATAATGGATCTATTTGTAGATAAGAATTACTCTGTGTATGCTTTTAAGATTTATTCAAGATAGGAATAATTGCTGAGAAAGAAAAAGGAAAAATTACAAAAACTATTAGAAAAGTGAACTTATATAGTGCGTACATGTGTGTGCATGTGCATGTGTTCATATGTGTGGATGTGTGTTATTGTATATGAAGAGGTTCTTGCTGTGATTTAATTGTGGAATTTAAAGGTAATATAGCATTTTAGATATATTTGGCTGCTTGTTTTTTTCAACTAGTAGTTTGGGAAATTTTTCAATTTATTCAGATTTAAAAATTGGGCTTAAAGTGACTTAGAACCTTCCTATTATAATTTGTTATTCATTTGATAATTTATTGTTTAAGGTGGTGACACTGTTTTATAATATTAATTATCATAGGAACTAATTTTACTACTACAATATAGAAACCAGCCAAAAAATCACTGATTTAATGATAAGTAAAATATTTAGTTTCATTACTGAGGCACTAAGCCTTTTACTGCTGAGCTCAAATCTTAGCTATTAAGACATAGAAAATAGATGATATAGAATTTTCCCTTCTTATATTATATAGACTAGAATGTGGAGTCCACAAAATTGATTTGTCATCAACTTAATTAATTTTACATTAGTTAACCAACATATTTTAATTAATTTTTAAATTTTACTTTGTAAATACTTAGTTTTATAGCATTAACATCAATTAATTTTTATTTATTTTTTAAATTTTACACTCTAAATAATTTTGCAGCATTCATGTAGAAATTCTACAATGTGTGCTATTGTAATTGATATAGTTGTTAACTCACACAACTTCTATTTATTAAAAAATTGAAATAGATTAATGTAAAATGAAAAATAAACCTATAAAAAATTAAAATTAAGAATCATGTAATAAATGAAATATTTATGGGAGAAGATAATTATTATATTCTAAGATATAGGCTGAAACAAATAACCAAAATTGAGTACATAACAAAATTGAGTTTTTCAGTAACCAAGTAAAAGTGGAAAATCCTAGTTACTTAGTTTTCGTAGTTGCATTTATGTGGCACATGGTAACTCATTAGAAAGACATTGTACCATTTTTGTAACCTGAGAATATTGATCTTTTGGCCCATTGTATAAGTGGCTATTTCTGAGTAGCAAATATTCCTATACTCAGTGACTTATTGTTTTAAATAATTTACATTTATTTAACTCATGAATCTGGAAGTTTCCTAGGGATAGTTTGATCTAAGCTAGGTGCAGTGGAGTAGCTCTGCTTATCTTAGCTTGGTTTGGCTGACTAGCTTCAGGAATGTTCTTTTCTGATGGCAGAGGTGCAACCTGAACTTTCAAGTGCGTTTTAAAGCTATATTTGTGCTATGTCTGCTACGAGCACATTAGCCATAGCAAGGTACATGATCTAGCCCTAGTTAAGGAATGGGAAACCCCCTCAAACCACCCCACAGTGGAAGATCACTACAAAAATACATAGAGAAAGGTATGCGTGTCCAATCATGTTACTGGAAGAGGGTGGAGAATTACAATAGCAATCTTACCTGTCACAATCATATCCTGTCATTCACTTAACAAACAATTATTGAGAAATTAATATGTTGAAAAAGCTATACATGTGCAGAGGATACAACTAGGAATAAAATGCAAAATTCTTTGGCCTCACAGAGCTAAACTTTTATGGGAGGGAAAGAGAAAATAAAATACACAAGTGAAACACTTATTTATTAGATAATGACCAATACTGCAGAAAACACTATAAAGCAGGAATGAGGAATAGGGAGAATTGAGAGGTAATATTTTAAATAGAATTGTGAGCAAAAGACACACTGAGGAGGGAATATTTCACTAAAGACCCAAAGGAGGTGAGGGCACTACTAATATAGATAACTGAGATTTCAGGAAATAATCTAAATTGAGAGAGAATTAAATGAAAAGTACCCCCAAACTGATGCCAGTCCACTTATGCAAAGAGGGGGAGTTAGTAGGAGATGTGACCAGAAAAGTAAAAGTGAAAGGTAAAATAACATATCTATATAGAGTGGCTTTATAAACCACCGTAAAGGCTTTGATGTTTACTCTGAGTGACAGCAAAGGCAATAAAGGTTATTGCGACATGATCAGATATAAGTTTTAACAGGCTCATTCTGCCGGTTCTATCGAGCATAGAGCATGGGCAGGCAAAGGAGTGGCAGGGTATCAACATTATTGCAATAATTTAGATGAGGTAGGATGATGGCTTGGAGCCTTGGACCAGGGCCATAATGTGATGGTGGTGAGAAATTGTCAAAGTTTGAATTTCTTTTAAGGAAGAATTGATAGGAGTGGCTAATGGATTGATCGTAGCTCAGAGAAATAAAAAGCCTGCCTTCAAATTTTTGGTCTGAGCAACTATGATGTGTAAGTGAGCATTACTAGAAATGGAAAAAGCGTGGAAAGTATTGGGTATTAGATGATGACCAGGAGCTTGGCTGTGGACATTTATTAAAGTGGAGATGCCAAGTAAGCAGTCCTATATACCAGCCTAAATATTCCTGAGGAGGTGTGATGTAACAATGCAAATAGTTGAGTTATCACCATGACATTTAAGGATGTTTAAAACAATGAGTATGCAGGGCATGGTTCTCAAATACAATTTTACCAGTACAACATATTAATCCATTACATTTAAATAAACAAATATGTACTGTTCACCCACTCTATTTAAGACTGTGCTAGGCTCAAAGTACCTATAATATCTAACATACTACCTTACAGTTCTTAGGTGTCTTGTAAGGGATCCATAATTTTGCTTAAGCCTCAACTAAGTGGCTTGGGGTTAAGAAAGGATTTCTGTTGCAACATTGGAAATATAAAGTAAGAAGGATAAAGCTATAGAAACCAAGATGAATGAGCTAATAAAAGATAATGATGATCTGATGAAAGGATCTCACTAAGCATGCAGATGCCCAAGGCCTACGCAAACTCAAATGATTCCCAACTTAGCCGTTTGGGAGCCTGAGGTGTGTGGATCGCTTAAACTCAGGAGTTCGAGACCAGCTTGGGTGACATGGCAAAATCTCGCCTCTACAAAAAATTCAAAAATTAGCAGGGCATGGTGGTGCACACCAGTAGTCCCAACTACCTGGGAGAATCACCTGAGCCTGGGAGGTAGAGGCTGCAGGGAGCCAAGATCACACCATGGCGTTCCAGTCTGGGTGACAGAGAGAGACACTGTTAAAAAAAAAAAAGGCAGGCAGGAAGGAAGGAAGCATGGAAGGAAGGAAGGAAACGAAAAAGAAAGAAAGAAAACGGTCACAGGTTTATGTTCCATGGCCAAGAGTCTATAACTGTAAGTGGTCTGGGAGTTGTCAGACTTGATCCTAGAGTTTATATACAACAGTATTTTGGCAGAGCTGGACTGAGAATATGCAAATCTGACAGCAAGGTGAATCAAGGCACAGGGATGAGCAAGGATTATTAATAGGCATAGGATTCCAGAAGGCACCATTCAAGTCACTTGAGAGACATCTTAAAAGCAGTCTCAAGAGAACTAGCCCATTCTAGTCTCTTACTTAAAGTTCAGTCTCTGAAACACTTGGGATTTCCCTCTGATTGGCCTTTCTCCAATTACAGAGTGCTATGATATTTCACTTATATTTAAAAAGCTATAACACTTTCTTGCTCCCACTTCAACACACAAGTCAGGACAGCAGGGGTGATTAACTTGGTGTGTGTTTTACAGATAGGTAAGGATTTTGAACTAATCTGTACATAGGGATATTTGGTCAGGCCTGAAGATTTAATTGAACTTGGCATTCACACAATTAGTTTGGTTTGTTTACTTTCTTATATCATTAGCAAACGTATTAAAAAGGAGATACAAATAAACTTTGCGCCAATTACATAAGAAAATAATTGGATTTTATTAACCCAGGAACTCAGGCAATCAATTAAGGCAGGGGTACTCTGGTCTCAGTCACCTCATTATTCTTTATATGCTAATTTAATCACAAATACTAATGGATTGTATAGAAATGAGACACTTTATTCCATTAAACAACATATAAAAGCTCTTAAAGTGGCAATGCTTGTTTCCTTGACAAAAAAAAAAAAAACTATTTCTGCTGAATGAGGTGTTTGCTTTAAAGTAGAAAACCTCTTTCTGAGCTATGATAATGGGTTCTTTATAAATTCTTGCTAAAATAACTAACAAATGACCCTTTCAAGTTTCAAACTTGACAATTTTAATTGGATTATAAACTAAAACGATAAAAAGAGATCAAATATAGGTTCAAAGTCCATCTATTAAACTTACTACCTAAATGGTAATAGGAAAGATTGCCTTTGCCACTTCTCTGTGCCTCAGCTTCTTCACTGTAAACTGGGGTTGCTCATATTAGCATTGGCCGTGAAAAATTCTGGTGAGGGGAAAATACAACAATGTGTATAAAGTTACTGGCACATACTAGGTGCTCCATAAATGTTGCTTTTTTTCTTTTCTCCCTGTCTCTTTTTCTCAAGTTTAGGATGCACGCCCTCCACGTTGTAGTTGGCAAGAGACTCTTTCGAGATTTTCATTCTTAAAACAATAGTGTTGGGGTTCTTCAGAACGATCAAGCCAATTAATCATGAGCCAACTGTACAAATATAAAGATTATCTAGAACCTGTGGCTATTTTACTTTATTCTTCTATCAAATATTTCTTCGTTACCTACCAAGTACCAGTATTGCATGGAAAACCTGATTCTGAGGGTGGATAAATACTGGCATATTTCTGCCCTATTTCAGCTTATACTTGAGTTAATAAGTTAGATGATTTTTAAAAAACGTATAATAAATGTTTTGGTATAGGAAAGTGTATCAGGGTCTTTCTGAAATCCTGTCTCCTGTGCTGTTACCTGGAAACTCACTTCTAGGCAGTAAGCTGGAACAATTGCAAGGCTGATTTTAAATGTTATCCTTATCCCCAGAATCACAGAAATTTACTGCCTCTCATCTAATGTCTGAAACCTTTTGTTCTATATGTTTTACTTTATTTGCTACATGATTACAGTCTGGGGAAAATTGCTATAGAAATCACTGTTTTATGGGTGAAAATGGACATAATTTATTTAATATTCAATTAGACACTAGAGAGGGGCTTCAAGATGTTTGACTAGAAGCATTTCACCTTGCATCCTCCACTTAACCAAAATCTGGATGGACAATCACACTTCAAGTACATTATCGAAGAGAAGACACTGGAATTCAACAGAAAAGTGACAGGAAACCCCAAAAGCAAGGAAGGAGAAGGAAGAAAAGCAGCCCACTTGGCTGGGATCAGCTCAGAGCTAAAAATGAGTTCTCAACATAAGGAAAAGGTAAGTTAAAGATCTCCAGTGGCCCATATCCCCAGGGGGGATTTGTGCGATCCTGGCCATGGGAGAACCCCTGGACCCTCCTAAATCCTGAAAACAACATAATGGAGCAGGTAGGAGCCTGTTGGACAGAACTGCTCCAGGGAGGCAGCTCACGCTGGGTCCCACATCCTTTCTGAGACCTAGGTGGCTAGAGTGAGGTACCATTTTGCATTCTAGCTTTTAAGAGAACGCATACTGTGCAGGGGCTCAGTGGTGCCAGGACTGAGGCAATAAGGAAACTCATGCTGTTACTGCTGGGATGAGGGCACAAGCGGGGAATGAGCTCTCAAAGCTGAGGCTGAGAAGTGAGCAAGCACCCTGGGGACTTAGACTGGGTTGCCAAGGTCCCCAGGTTGTTTCTTGATCTTAATTTTGAGCTGGCCAGGGACTCCTGCAGGTGGGATTGAGGTGCAAACTAGGTGTGGCCTACTGCCTGCCACCAAGGGTGGGTCATGAGAGGGACAAGCATTCCCTACCCTCCAGCCCAGGCTGTGGCCACTGAGGCAGGCCCTACCCTTTCCAGTGGTAGTTGACTCACACATTCCTCCTGGGGCCTGAGGATGGCCCGGCCCTGGTCACCATGGCTGGTATCTACTGTCACCACTGGGGGGCCTGAACATACGTCTGCCTACCCTGGTTTTGGTTTTAACCGTCCCCTACCCTGCTTCAAGATAGAGCACATAGCTGGGGTCCTGGGATTGTCCAAACCAATCCACCATTTGGGTCACCTGGGCACTTTTCTCCAGGCCTGAGGTTGGGCCTAAACTTCGCACTGCTACCATCTCAGCTGCACCAACCTGCAAGAACCACTTGTGAGCCTGAAGACTGGCCCACCCAGCCCATGGCAGCCACCGCCAACTCAACACACAAGGCTCCAGACTCACAGAATCATCCAGCCACTGCTACTGCCATCTCTCAGGCCACAGCAGCTTCCCAGGGTCCCAAAACCTGCCCGCCCACCAGATTCACTTTTACCACTACTGACATCTGAGCAGCCCAGTAATCACCAACACCAGTGACAGCGTACACTGCCCTAGGGCACAAGGACAAGTATGCTCAGCCCCCTGCTGACACCATGAAAGCCTGAAGACTGGCCAGTCCACTGCATACCTTCACCACAGCCTCCTCTAATAACTGCACCCTAACCCATCAGAGAAATCACAGATGCCACTAATTCTGTTTATAACCAAAGAAATAATTCAAAGATTACACTACTGCACACAACCAGAATAAAAGCCAAAGTGCCCTACTTAACCAACACCAAAGATACATCTTCAGGAAAGTCCTCCTCTGTGATAGGAAATTTAAACATATGAAGAAATGACTTTATACCACATGTCCAGATACCAACAGAAGGACACATGAAAAAGCAAGGAAATATGGCATCTTCAAAGCAACACCATAATTATCCAGCAATAGGCAAATATTGCTATACTTAAGGAAGTTCTTCAGGTAGAAATGAAAGGACACTGATTGCTAACATAAGAACATATGAAACTGAAACTCACTGGTAAAGATAAATATATAGTCAAATTCAGATACCCCACTATTGTAATGATTAAGTGTAAATTATTTATACCTCTAGTATGCATGTTAAAAGTCAAAATAGTAAAATCAACTATAGCTACAATTATTTTGTTGATAAATATACAACATAAAAGGATGTAAATTGTGAGATCGTAAATATAAATTTTGTGGGGAGGTAAAAGTCCAAAGTTTTAGTATGGGATTAAAATTAAATTAATCAGCTTAATATGGTCCAGTACAACTATAACATGTTTTTATGTAAGTTTCATGGTAGCCACAAGGCCAAAAAAATATATAGCATATACACAAATGATAAAGGGAATGGATTCAAATATTAGCCCTACAGAAAATCAATACCAATTCTTGAATAGTTAGAAATTTAACACACTGTTTACATATGAAACTTATTCCAAAGTAACAATAAATTGTAGTTTCTTGAGGTATAATGGTAGGCTATTTATTTGGGATCTATTTTTCTCTTTTAATGTGGGCATTTACTGCTACACACTTTCCTTTTGTAACTGCATTGGCTGCATCCCATAGATTTTGGTATTCTGTGTTCCCATTGGCATTTGTCTCAAGTTATTTTTTAATTTCCCTTTTGATTTTTTCTTTGACTCATTGATTTTTCAGGAGAATGTTATTTAATTTCTACATATTTATGAATTTTTCAAAATTTCTCCTCTTGATTTCTACTTTCATAATATTGTACCTGAAAATCATAGTGACATCATTTTAATATTCTTAAATTTGTTAAGAATTGTTTGATGCCATACTGTGGTCTATCCTGGAGAATGCTTCATGTGCACTAGATAAGAATATATATTCTGCTGCTATTGGATGAAAAGTTCTGTATGTCTGTCAGATAGATTTTGTCTTAAGTGTAGTTCAAGTCTAGTATTTCTTTGTTAATTTTGCATCTGGTTGATCTGTTCATGATTGAAAGTGGAGTATCCAAATTACCTATTATTACTGTATTGTTATCCATTTCTCCTTTCTTGTCCATTAATATTTGCCTTATGTATTTAGGTGCTCTTATTTTGGATGCATATGTATTTACGATTGCTATAACTTCTTGAGGATTTGACCCCTCTCATTAACTAGTAAATGTTTATTTCTCTTGTGATAGTTTTTGCCTTAAAATCTATTTTATCTGATATAAATATTGCCACCCCTGCTGTCTTTTGGTAGTTGTTTGCATGGAATGCCTTCTTTCATTTACATTCAGCCTATGTGTGTTCTAAAAGTTAAAGTGGGCCTCTTATAGGCAGCGTACAGTTAGTATTTTTTTTAATTCATTCAGCCACTCCATATCCTTTGATTGGCAAATGTAAGCCATTTACATTAAAAGCTGTTATTGATATATAAGGAATTACTGCTGCCATTTTGTAACTTGTTTTCTCGTTGTTTTGTAGAACCTTTGTTTCCTTCTTCTGTGGTCTGCCTTTGTGATTTGCTGATTTTCTGTACTGCTAAGCTTTTAATTCTATTCCCTTTATCATTTATGTATACCCTATGTTGTTTTGTTTTGTGGCTACCATGAAGCTTTTGTAAAATATCTTATAAGCTGATAAAAATTTAACTTTGGTCACATACAAAATCTCTGGACTTTTAGTGTCCTCCCAAAATTTGTATTTTTGATGTTATGATTTATATGCCATTCTCTCCTGTCTTGCCAGGTTTTTTTTTTGTTTGGTTGTTTTTTTTTTTGTTTTTTTGTTTTTTTGTTTTTTTGTTTTTTGCTGAGGAGTCTACTGATAGTCTAATAAAAATTCCTTTGTATATGACATGTTGTCTTCTTTTGATGCTTTTATAATTCTCTGATTGTAATATGCCACAGTGATTACCTCTTTGAGTTGAACTTGTTTGCTGACTTTAAGGCTTTATAGATCTTGATGTTCGTATCTCTCCCAAGACTTGGGAATTTTTCAGCAATTATTTCATTAAATAAACTTTCTGTACTTTTTTTGTCTCTGTCCTCTGGAACTTCCATAATGCAAAAATGTATGTTTTCACTTAATGGGGTCCCATAAGTCCAAAGGGCTTCCTTTATGCTTTCTCATTATTTTTCAAGTTTTTCTCTCTAGGTAATTTTAAAAGATTGGTCTTAAAATTTACTGACTGTTCTTTCTACTTAATCTAGTCTGCTGTTGAAGCTCTTGGTTGTCCTTTTTATTTATTTCTATTGAATTATTCAAGGTTGGGCCCAGTGGCTCACAACTGTAATTTCACCACTTTGGGAGGCCGAATCAGGAAGACCACTTGAGCCCAGGAGTTTGAGACAAGCCTGGGCAATACAGTGAGACCTCATTTCTACAAAAATATAATTTAAAAAAAAGAATTCTTCAAGTCCAAAGTTTCTGTTAGGTTCTTTTTGATTATGTATGTTTCTTTGTTGAATTTCACATTCAGATTATGAATTTTCCTGATTTCCTTGAATTGTCTATGTGTAGTCTCTTGTATCTTGCTGAGTTCCTTCAATATCATTATTTTGAATTTCTTTTCTGACAGTTTGTAAATTCCTTTGTCTTTGAAACCATTACTGGAGAATTATTTTTTTCCTTTGGTGGAAAGCAGAGTGCTACAGGTTTCAGTTCAGTTGGCAAAGTGGCCTAGTTCAACCAAGGCTCTATTTCTCTGCAGTGTGGGTTGAAGAATCAGCTCAGCCCTGGGAGGAAACCTGTTCATTTAGCACAAGGCTTCTACTCTCTAGGGGGCAGAGCGCCATGTCACTCAGGCACCAGAGTGTAACTGCTCTTCTTGTCCAAGGCACCTGTTTCCTGGGGGGCAGGGTACTACCTCAACTCAAGCACTAGGGGCTGTGAGTTCTCTAGATGGACAAGGCACCCATTCAAGAAGGGAGGTGCCACTTTCACTCAAGTGCTAGAAGGTGTGATTACTCTTCTTGGCCAATGCATATATTCCCTGGGAGGTGGGGCATCACCTCAGCTCAGGCAGTGAAGGGCAGGGACCAGCAAAAAAATGGAATGGAGAAGATTGAGTGACTTTATGACAGCTTGGCCTCACAGGGCAGGGTGTAGCAGCAGCTCAACTTAAGGATGCTGGGCCACTGGGCGGGTGTGGTGCAGAGTTGATAAAGTCCTTGGAATGGAAGAGTAAAGTGGCTACTGTCTTCCAAGGCAGGACACACTCACTGTGGCTCTGCTTCTAAGATGGCACAGCACAATAGCAGCTTGGGCTGTGGTGGAAGAGGCACAGCATTGGCTCATTTTTTGTTGGGAGCATAGCCATGTGGACTTTGGGGAGCATCTCAGTTGGGCTCAGTGTGTGTGAGGAATGCAGGAGTCTTTAAAAAGACTGTTGGTATCTGCAATGGTGATGAAATCTGCTGAGTTCCTGTTTAGCTTTTCCCCTCAGGGAGAAGTCCCTCCTGGTTCCAAGCTGATCCTGACTTGGGGTTTCCGTGAAAGAAGTAAAATGTTTTATTCCCTTCCCTATGCAGCCATCCAGTTTTTCTTTGCTCCTCAAAATTTCCGCTACTTCTTTGCTCTACACTGGCACTGTACTTTAGTTACTTTCACCAAACGTAGTTGTTTATTCATAGTTTTGTTTGTTTTTATTGGGGAAGATGAGTGGTAGGAACTTCTGGTTGGACATCTTATTGAACTTATTCCACATTTTCTTTATCCCTTCATCCCTTGATGGGCACTTAATTTGTTTCCATATCTTTACTATTGCAAATAATAGTGCAATGGATATTCGAGTGCAGATATCTCTTTGGGATCATGATATTATTTTCTTTTAATATATACCTACAATTGAGGTTGCTTGATCTTATAGTATTTCTATTTTTGAATTCTTGAGGATCACACATAATGTTTTCCATGGTGAATTTACCAATTTACATGCCCACCAACGATTCCTTTTCTCCACATGCTCACCCACACTTGATGTCTTTTCACTTTTTTTATAATAGCCATTGTAAGAGTTGTAAGGTAATATCTCGTTGTGGTTTTCATTTGCATTTACCCAATGAATAGTAACATTTAACACCTTTTGATATAACTGTTGGCCATTTTTAATGCCTTTTTTTGTAAAAAGAAAATCTATTTTAGTTCTTATTCATGTTACAAACAGGTTTTTTTATTCATTTAAGTTGTGTAAGTTTCATATATATTTTATATCTTAATGACTTATATATTTCCTCCAAGTTAACAGGCTGCTTTTCATTTTCATCTTCTATTTTGTCAGTTGTTTCCTTTATTATGCAGAAACTTTTTAGTTTGATGTAGCCCCACTTATGTTTTTGCTTTTGTGGCCTGTGCTTTTGTTGTCATATCCAAAAACAATATCAACAATTTAAAGAAGCTTTTCTCCTATTTTTTTCTAGGAGATTTATGGTTTCAAGTTTTACTTCAGTCTTTAATTCAGCTTGATTTAATTTTTGTGAGTGTTATAACAGAGGTATCCAATTCTTTGTTTTGACTGTGGATATCCATTTTTTCCACATTATTTATTAAAGAGACTACTCTTTTCCCATTGACTATGCATAGTGCCTTGTTGAAGATTCATTGACTGTACAAGCAAGGGTTTATTCTTGAGCTGTGCATTTCATTCCTTTGGTCTATGTGTCTACTTTTATGCCAGCACAATACTATTTTGATTACTATAGCTTTGTAATATAATCAAAAACATTGTGATTATGAAGTATGTTGCCTCTGACTTTGTTCTTGCTCAATATTGCTTCAACTATTCAAAGTCTATTGTGATTCCATACAAGGTTTAAGATATTTTTTGTTCTATTTCTGTGAAAAATGCCTTTGGAATTTTTATATGGATTACATTTAATATGTATATTCCTTTGGGTAATATGAAGAGGTTAATATTAATTCTTTCAACCCACGAACACAGAAGAATTTTTCATTTATCTGTGCTTCATTTATTAATGTGTTTTATTTATCAATTTATTTTATCACTGTCTTATAGATTTCCCTGTATAAATATTTCCCCTCCTTAAAGTTATTCTTAAGTATTTTACTATTTTTGATACTATTTTGATTTTATAAATGTGATTTTCTTAATTTTTTCAGATAGTTCATTGCTAGTGCACAGAATTACAGCTGACATTTTATGCTGATTTCATATCTTGTAAGTTTACTGAATTTGTTCATTATTTCTAATAGTTTTTAGTAGTTTTTAAGCCACTTTTTTAAAAACACTGTTTCATAAACTAGTTTTATTTTCTGAACTGTTTTTCTAAATTTTTTTCTAAATAGTTGCTCTTTTGTTACAAATAAATTGCACTTTTATTCCCCCTCACCTTTTACTTTTTTTTTTTTTTTTTTGAGGCCGAATCTTGCTCTGTCTCCCAGGCTGTAGTGCAGTGGCGCAATCTGGGCTCACTGCAAGCTCTGCCCCCTGGGTTCACGCCATTCCCCTACCTCAGCTTCCTCAGAACCTGGGACTAAAGGCGCCCGCCACCACGCCCGGCTGATTTTTTGTATTTTTAGTGGAGACGGGGTTTCACCATGTTAGCCAGGATGGTCTCGATCCCCTGACCTCGTGATCCGCCCTCCTCTGCCTCCCAAAGTGCTGGGACTACAGGCGTGAGCCGCCGCGCCCGGCCACCTTTTACGTTTTTAATGTCATAATTCACACTTATTTTTTTTGTTGAGACAGAGTCTCGTTCTGTTGCTGAGGCTGGAGTGCAGTGGCAGTGATCTGGGCTCACTGCAAACTCCACCTCTTGGTTCGACCCATTCTTCTGCCTCAGACTCCCAAATAGCTGGGATTACAGGTGTGCGTTGTGTATTCACTAACAAGTTGTGGTAGCAATAGTTATTTTTAATACCTTTTCCATTTTCATATTAGAGTTAAACATGATTTATACTATACCATTACTGTATTTAATCATTCTAAATTTGAGAATGCAGTTACTTTTATCAGTGAGTTCTATACATTTATATGTTTTAGTGTTAGTAATTCATGTTCTTTTTTCAGTTTAAAGTACTTCTCTAGCATTTTTTGTAAGACAGGTTGAGTGGTGTTGAACTCCTTCATCACCAGCTTTTATTTCTGTGGAAAAGTATTAATCTCTTTTATTCCTGAAGGACTGCTTCAGTATTCTTGGTTTGAAGCTTGTTTTGTTTTGTTTTTCAGCACTTTAAAAATATTATCTTATTTTCTCCTTGCCTGCAAGTTTTGTGCTAAGAATACATTGATAGTCTCATGGTGGTTTTCTTGTATGTAAAGTATTCTCTTTTTGCATTTAAAATTCTTTCTTTGTCTTGGATTGTTGAGAGTTTAATTGTAATAGTTTGACTGTAGTGTGTCTCAGTGAATTTCTCTTTAGGTTAAAACTGTTTAGGAATCTTTAAGCTTGTTGTCCCTGTCTATACCTCTCCCCAGTTGTGGGAACTTTGCAGTCATTGTTTCTTAAATAAGAATTTGTCCTCTTTCTCTCTCTCTTCTCCTCCTGAGAGTTCCATTACCTGTAAATTAGTTCTCTCTTCTCCTCCCGAGAGTTCCATTACCTGTAAATTAGTTCTCTTGATGATGTTTTATAAATATCTTAGGGTTTTTTAAATTCTCTTTTATTCTGTCTTCTTTTTCCTCTTTGACTGATAATTTAAAATGGCCTGTCTTCAAGTTTACAGGTTCTTTATTCTGCTTGATTAAGTCTGTTGTTTATGCTGTTGCATTTTTAAATTTTATTTATTGTATTCATCAGCTCTGGAATTTCTGTTTTATTTTAAAATGATTTATACTTGTTGAATTTCTAATTCTGTCTCTGTATTACTTTTCTGAATCATTTAGTTGTCTATCTGTTTTCTCATGTAACTCACTGAGCTTCCTCAAAACAGTTATGTTTTTTGTCAGGCAATTTGTAGAACTTCATTTGAGGGAGGGGATAGATTTCGGGAAAACTGTTGTGTTCCTTTGCTGGTGTCATGTTTCCTTGATTTTTTTATGTTACTTGAATTATTGTGGATGTCTTTGCATTTGAAAAAGCAGTCATCTCCAGTCTTCGCTGACTGACCACAGAAGAGACTGCTTTCATCATAAACCTGGCTAGGGATTCTGAGGCTCTCTAGGATCTCTTCTATGGGTATACCTGCTCCACACCTCATGTTTCCTCTTGGAGGAGAATTTATAAATTCATACGCCTCCTCTCAGTCCTGTAAAGGCAAGCTGGGTCCTGAGAGCTTCCGTTTGTTTTCCTTAGGGTGGTGCCCCGATGTGGTTAAGTTTGTGTTTCTTCTCCCAGTCTCACATCTTCAGCCTAGCGGTCACCACATGTACACAAGCCATCTGCAAGACACTCACGCTTGCTATCCATGGTGGTGTGCATGGGGAGCTGGTCACAGGTATGAAGGAAGCACACAGAGCATTGGCGGTGGTGGAGGGGGGCCATTCCATGAGTGAGGCATCTCAAGCAGCTTATAGGCAGGCTTCCTGAAAACGTCTCTGAAGCAGTGAGTAGGATCCATGGCTCTGTGTTTGGTTCTGCGCCCTGATTTCTGTTAGTTCCCACCTCTCTTCCCTGCTCCCAGACTCTCCCAACCACTCAACTCTGCTAATCACCTCAGTGTTCTGGGTGAGGCATGGAAAGAATGGGCCTCTTGGGCAGCATCCAGCATGGCTGGGCATACTGGTGCCCCTCACTATGCTAGTACTGATTGCCATGGGATAAATTTTGGGCAAAAGCGGGTCTCTTTTGGTACAGAGCTGTACCACCTTAGTGGGAGGTATGAGGCAGGTGAGGACTAAGCTCTGATTTTTTTGATCTTGCTCAAATTGCGATCTAAGGGGCCTGGGGAGTCATGCCCTGCAAACCAGAAATTCTCATCAGATGGGGTTTATTTTAACCCTGTATATTGTGACTTACTTTGCAATCTGACTCTGGCATAAAAAGGAAGAAAATCGAAATATTTTACCCCAAAGCATCTTTCTCTGCCATATCTTGAAATGGCCCTGCAAAGCTGTCGCTTGTGGGAAAAAAATCCACATTCTACAGAGAATCCCCTTTACTCTTTGTTTTTCTTTCTTCCTTTCCAGATCCAAGAGATAATCAATTAAGAGCCAGGCGCCCTTTTAGGTCCAATAGGAAACATTTTACAACCTGGTCTCTCTGAAGTCTTCTGAGAGATTTCTCTGCGCAGTAAAACTTGGTCTCTGCAATCCTATATCTTAACCTAAACATTTCCCTTCTATTAATCCCAGGTCTTCAGATAAACTCAACCAATAGTCAACCAGAAAAATGTTTAAATTTACCTATAGCCTGGAAGCCCCGCTTTGCATTGTCCCACCTTTCTGAACCAAACCAATGTAATTCTTAAATGTATTTTATTGATATCTCTTACCTCCCTAAAATGCATAAAACGAAGCTGTAACACGACCACCTTGGGCACATGTTCTCAGAACCTCCTGAGGGCTGTGTCTTGGGCCATGGTCACTCATATTTGGCTCAGAATAAATCTCTTAAAATATTTTACAGAGTTTGACTCTTTTCATCGATACAGGTAAAGTGAAACTCTTCTTCTTAACCTCTTCAGTGCATCTATTGTCGAGAATTCTGTTCCAATGGTGTACTGGAACTTCTCTGCTGGACCCCCCAGGCTCCTATAAAGGCATTCTGTTTCATTGATGTTTGTCAAAGTTGATGCTTCTATTGGAAGTTATGGTAGAAAACTTCTTTTCCACCATTTTCCTGATGTAATTTCTTAGACATGTTTTAACATACTTACCCATATGTACACTATTTACACATAATGACAAATAATATTGTTTGACATGGTTAATATCTACATGTATGGCATTATAATTTTGCTCTTTGTATCGTATTTATAAATGTTATTAAATATAGATTTTTACAGTCCCTGTTCTGCCTTTCCATAACAATAGTTTCAGAACATTCCTTTCCTCTCTGTTTCTTAAAATAGTTTAAATAGCTTCAGAATTATTTGTTCATTGAAAAATTTGTGAGCCTTCACGTATAAAATCTTTCTGTTGTCTTACTTTTATTTTGGCAAAGGAGGTAATTGAAAGTTGAAATGGTGAATAAAGATAATGGGAAATTTAAAAAATATATTTCTTAACTGTTTCTATAGTAATTGCTTGTATAGATTTTTCTGTTATTGTTGGTCAATGTTAGTATTTTATATATTTTGATATATCCATAAAATCTATTAATGTAAATTGAGAAAACTATTATATTAATTCCTGTGTTTTACATGTTGTTGATGCTTTCTGATGCATTTTTAAAATTTCATTCCTTGCATTCATCAGCTCTGGAATTTGTTTCAGCGATATCTTTTTAATGTAAAATTTTGCTTACTTCTTTTATTTTGAAATTAAATATCTGTGTTTTTATTCAGTGAAAAATAGCAAAAGATTGTGAAGAGCTTCAATAGTAACAAATGACAATGCAAGTAAATTACGTACTTCTGTACATTGGAATAGGCACCCACTCCCACACCACCACCAAATAAAGAATGCTATAGGTTAGTGAAAGAAAAATTGTGAAATAATGAATGTAACATTCTATCACAGGCATAAAAAAGAGAGTTAATGCATTGTATATGTGAATAGAAAATATATAAGTAAATATATATATTATATATGTGTATATAAAATGTATGTATGTGCATCCATACACATATACATATGTACACCTCCATTGAAACTTACAAGTTAACGATGGCATTAGTTGCCTTCTAAGAGAAGAGCTGAAAACTAGCCAGGTGATAATAGTATAAAGGATAATTTTCACTATTCATCCTTTATATATTTTGAATTTTGAATTATGTTTATTATGTGTATGTGTTACTTACCCCAAAAGAAGAAAATAAATGTTCTTCCCAACTTTAGTTTTCTAATACTTGCTAGCAATTGAAACTTCTATCAGCAATTCATGAGACTGCCTGTTTCACTGCACACTTATTAGTACTCGATGTTATTAATCTTGATACTTGTTGTCATTTTATAGGGTGAAAAGGATTATATTATTGCTGTAATTTTCATTATCTGATCTACTAGTGAGTTCGGACATCTTTTCATATGCTTATTAGCCATTTGCATTTCCTGTTTTATAAATTGCCTTTTATATGTTTGAATTGTTCTTATTTTTAGCAATTTGCAGAGTTCTTTGTGTATTAAAATTATTAGCATTATACCTTCCCCATTTCCTGCAGTGAGCGTATATAGTTTTTATAATAAGATAAATGTAATTTAAAATTCTATTGCCTAATCATTTAACAAATTTCACAGATAGTGCTTAGTGGCAATAAAATATGAAATAAATTCTTACATTTTCAGCATTTTATAGTTAATAGAGCTTTATCATGACATTCCATTTGGAAAAAAAATGCTTACTTAATTTTTGAAGGTGACTCATTCATAATTTGAAATTTAAAGGATACAAAAGTATATGTGAAATCATTTTCCTTGACCTCAAATGGCTGGGTCCCCTTTGCTAGTCAGCATTATTAGAAATTTATGGTATTCTTTCAGAGAATTTCTGCATATAAAATTAAATGTGTATAATTTTCCTCTTTGGGAAATGTACTAGAGACAATATGCTTCTCCTTGCATTTTTATTTAATTATGTGTCTTAGAAAACCTTCCAGATTAGTATGTATAGACACAGAATGGTACTCTATTTTATGGATGCATTACAATTTATTTAGCCAGTATCCATTTAACAAATACTTAGACTCTCTACGACTGTTTGTATCTTCCCTGAATTCATATGTTGAAACCTAATTTCCATGCAATAGACTTAAGACTTAGGGCCTTTAGGAGGTGAAAGGTCATGAAGGCGGAGCCTTGGTGAATGGGCTCTTATAAAAGAGATCCAAGAGAGTTAAGGAGCTCTTTCCATCATGTGAGGACACAGCTAGAAGGCTGTGCTATGAGAAATGGGCTCTCATTAGACACTGAATCTGCCAGTGACTTGATCTCCTGTGCCTTCCAGTCTCCAGACTGTAAGAAATAAATTGGTGTTTTTTTAAACTACCCAATTTATGATTATTTTGTTATAGCAGCCCAAATGGACTGAAAGCCATACAGAACTTAAATATTACAAACAGTTGTGTAGAGAAAAATATTTTACATTTATCTTTGCACATTGTGAAACTATAAGATCTAAGAAAGAAAAGCACTGGGTCAAAACTTATATATGTTTTGCATTTTAATAGACATTGCTATATTGACCTTTCTTTAATAATGGCTATTTTCACATGCTTGCCAGTTCAATGAAATATCAGACTTTTTATTTTTCATAAATCTGATAAGGGAAAGATAACATATTTGCATTTATCCTATTATCATGTTTAACTAGATATATTACAATATTATAGTATATTATACTATACTCATATAATGTATTATATTATATACATAGAAAACTACTTATATGATATATAATACCATTTGTAATTCCTTTTCTTCAAAATGCCTATTTATGTCTTCCAGGCTCTAGGTCACTTTCTATTTTGTTAGAAAACACACAATTTTAATTTTGTTCTATTTAAAACATATGCTACTTTATTGCTATATTTATGACTATTCACTTCTTTCAGAATCATTTATGGAATAATCCAACTTTTCTTATTGAAAGGGAGACTAAATTTTACACTATATTTTCTATGTTCTGGGATCCTTCTCTAAGATTTGTGTTGTTTTATTGATCTGTTTGTTGATTCAGACTTATTACATATGTTTTAATCATTGCAGTTTTATCATATTTGCATATATCCTTATAGTGTAAGTCTCTCCTTGTTGTTTTATATTTCTATGAAAAATATTGCCAATTTATGTGTATGTATGCATTTTGACATTAGTTCTCTAAATATTGCTCTCCACTCATAACAAATTTTGATATTTATGAGCAGAAAAATGGATAAATATATTACTGTAGTCACACAATGGAATACTAGACAACAATAAACACAGTGAAACGCTGCTAGTGTAACAAAGCTAATCGTTAATGACACAGGTTAAAATAATAGTTTCTTTGTGAAAGGTGGGTGATACTAAATTAGAAATGTTACAAGGGAATTCATTAGGGTGATGGGACAGTTATATATCTTGACCAAGTGACAATTACTTCATTGTATACCCAAATATCTCATCTGTTGATCATATACAAGTGAAATGACAAAGTGGTTGTCTACACATGTAATCTTGCTTAGTAAAGTATTTAGCATTGTTTGCACATTTAAAAAATTGTTTGAATTAAATTATAAAGGATTTCCTACAACCATCCATACTTTAGCTCTATGACAACATAGGAAGTTTGGCAACTTGGGCCCACACTCCTACAAGGCAATAATCTGTTGAAGCTATGCATAGTTTTCTGCAATAACTATTGTCCATTTCACCCATTCCTTTTCTTGAATTTCAGCTTTTTAATATCATTTATTTTGCTGAATTTTGTGTGCTTGTTCATCCTTGAATTAGCATTTGCATTTTTATTACTGATCATTTGTTATGAAGTAAACCTCATTTGTAATGCCCATTAAATTCTGTGTTTTTAAAAAATTTCAGATTATAACCTTGTCCTTGAATCCTTCTTTAATCAACCCAACTCTCTAAAATCTATTTGAATACCATTATAAGTATATTTAATCTGATTATCAATTAGTATGTAAAATACCTATTGCTTATTGATTTTAATTCAAATACATGTTCTATATACTAATTGGATTATAGCACTGTTAAAAATGAATTGAGTTTTAGATCATTCTTTTTCCTTAGCACTTACAGAAAGTTATGTCTAGTTAGTAATATTCTAATTGTTTGAGCCTTAGACACTTTAGAATGAGTATTTGAAAACCTAAATATTTATTAGAGAGTTGGCAATGGAAAAATTGCTACTACATTCTATTATTGACTGCCCTCTTCAAGGTAGAAAAAATGTAATGTGTAGACAGATATGTTTTGCTATAATGATTTATAAGAACTATGGCTTAGATCTAAATGTAGTAAAACTCAGATATTAACGGTTTTAAAACCAGGATATGGATTTAGAGAAGAATAAACAAAGTGCTTTGGTTCTGAAAGTCTGCCAAATAGAGGAGGATAATGCAAAACTAATTTTTATAAAATGGAAATCAATACATTTTGTGGATTAAAAAATAAAATAGCTGGATGCAGTGGCTCATGCCTATAATCCCAACATCCTGGGGGGCTGAGGCAGGAGGATCATTTGAGCCTGGGAAGTAGAGTCTGCAGTCAGCTGTGATCACACCATCGCACTCCACCCTGGGCATCAGAGTGAGGCCTTGTGTCAAAAAAATGAAAATAAAAAGCAAATTGATGTCCCCCTTGCTTTCCAATACAGAATCATAGAGGAAAAGACTGTGTAACATTCACAGTGGTTTGTCCCATATCAAATCACTTCCCACAGAGGATTAGTCCTCATTTGGAATTTTTTTTTTACTTTATTGTATATTTCTGTAAGATCTGTCATTACTAGGTAAGTACCTTTCAATGTTTTATATTTCCTTTTATTGATATGATGATAAAAGTAATCATTTATATTTTCCAATTTAGATGGCATCGCAAGATTATAAGTCCTTGCTCTCAACTCCTTAATGAAGTGATTGCACAACTACAGCTTGTTGTGGCACTGATTCTGAGCACAATCTTTTCTGTCTGAGGCATTCATGACAGACACAGTCACAGACAGCATGTATCCCATGGGACTAATAAATTAAAAGATAATGTGAGCGATATTGTACCAGAAAAACCATTACAGTGATAAACAGAAAAAGACAATTTAGCCTAAGTCTTTGAGAAATCTCAAATAATGCTGAGTACACTGAAAGGTTTAACTTGCCTGTGGGAAGGTCACTGAAGTCATCCCTAGATAAAAATCAGCCCTCGGATACAAAAAAGGCAGGTAGTGAGGTTGTTTGAGTGTGACAGTGACCTTTGGTGTCCAACTACATAGGTTAAACTAACTTCCTTAAAGCTTCATTTATGCCCAGACATGATCAACGCCATCTCCCATCTGTATCTGGAGATTAGAAATAGGTTATTGCATTGTAGTTTATTCTCTTCTCTAAAATGTGTATTCATCCTTTTTTTGTTTTTCAAATGCAGAGTTTTGACAGTATCTGATTTTTAAAAATATTTTGAAGTGGCTAAGGGAATACACTATCAATCTCAGCAGAAAATAATTAACTTTCTGTATGAAAATGCAATTCAGATTTAAATATGACTTTTTGATCTCAAAGACCTATGTTTATTAGCTTCATGTGACATTTGATAATTCACCTTGTTAGGAATAAATCATTAATTTTGAAGCATTTTTATTTTATGAATTTATATACAAGGTAAGACACATAATTACAATAGAATACACAAGTGTTGCTTTGGTTTTCGTACATTTTCTAAATTATAGATGTAAAATATATATTAAAAAAAAAGTGGCCAATTGGAGACATTACTCTGAAAAAGTAATGAAAAACAATTTTAATTAACTGACACATTGTACTATTTTAGTGGTTAAATATTCCTTTATTAACTTTTAAATCTATTTACTTAATAAACTGTTCTGATACATAGCTATTAGCTAAATAGGCAGAGCTATGATTAGTTTCAATATAACTGGGACTGTTATTTTAGGTTCAAATTGAAGGGGACTGTCAGATACCCAGAGATTTAGTCAATACCAGGAGAAAGGAGTGGGTGGAGAAGGGAAGAAAGTGGTAATATCCACAAGGTATGACTAAGTCCCCTAAGGCAACACGCTGAAGACATTTCAACTCTCATTCCAACTATGATGCACAAGTTGCTTATTATCTTTCTACAGTGTCTTTTCCACCTTCAATTTGTATTCATTGTTGATTTAAAATTAATGTCACATGGAATCAAATATATTCAGCTGAGTCACGTTATTCCATGTGATTTTCCCAAATCTTGTATCCGCTTCTGAAAAACCAATACTGGGAAAACTTTTCAGTATATACCATTAGAGATTTTATATATTATCAAAGAATGGCATTCAAATATATCAGATTTCTCTACTAATGCCTATTTTTGACATTTTTGAAAGAGATTTTTACAAAACACGTAAATGTTTTGTAGTTTCTATCAAATACAGGCAGAAACTAAATACAGTAAACTTCTAGAGAACAGTGATTATTTTTTTTTGGTCTTTCTAGTTCCCCATAGTACCTTGTCCAGCCAAATGCACTTAACAATTATTTGTTGACCTAATTAAAATTGATACAATTATTTGGTTTTTGATAAGCTATTACTGTAATGAGCTTTAATGTTCATCAAAACATCAACTAATATATCTACCTAAATATTTCCAATGGTGCTTATCATCATCATTTGAGTATCCTCTAGAACATGAGCTCTAATAAGGCAATGATACAAACATAGTGGAAAAACATAGTTAATTTGGGTCTGTGTTCATCTGAACTTCTGAAAGTTCTTGGATTATGGATCATGTAGAGAAACCTTAAGCATGCTTACTGTTTAACAGTTTGTCTAGACTCCTAACTTCACAGTATTTAAACTACAAAATGTGATGACATTTATAAACATTGTGGACCGAGACCTGGCAACAGTTCTTTGGTACCAAAACCTGTAGTAAACTAACAGAAATATAAATATGATCGATGATTTGGCTGAGGTATTTTTGAGCCACTTAGTGAGAGAGGGATACATCTTTCAATAGAGCCATATCTTCTGGTGTCCGGTCTCTTGGCCTTCGGTCCCTGAGGCTTGCCACCACCTTGACTTGATGACTTGTTCATATGCATGTGTACATCAACAATCAACTGTCCTATAGCCAGGGCTGTCCTCATAGGCATGCAACCTCTGCAGTCCCACAGGGCCCCAAGCTCAAAAGGGCCCAGTGCTTGGTTTAATACTCTATTGTCACAGTCTTAAAATTTTTAATATAATTAAATTTGTATTTTCAAGTGAATCCCAATGACACAATAGACCATGGTGGGGGTGGGAGGCAGAGGAAACTCAGTGTCAGTTTTTCATACAGTTTTGGCTCCCAAACACCTCAGGCCTGGCCACTATCTCTGCTTCCCTCCATCTGGGAAAGCAACTGATCTTATCAGGCATTGGGGGTCAGGGGACAGGGGATAGGGAACAGGGGAGTCTGTTCTGCCAATGGGGGCATTGTGCCATTGCCCTCTGCCCTCAGTGGGGACCTGAGTGTAATCCAGAAGACCTGGGTCAGAGTTGGGTGCATGTACTCCAGGGTGTCTTAGGGTGAGTTTGGGGGTGGTACCTCTCCCCTCTGCCAAGGGCTGCCCAATGCCCTGGTACATCCAGTAGGCAGCTAGAGGCCATGTCTTAAAGTTGGATGGAGTAAGCCCTTCTACCATAGTTTGGACCAGCAAACTACTGAAAGCTGGGAATGTCTGGCTCAAATTCCCCAGAGCCTGCTGCCAGCCCAGTGTTGTGCATTAGTCTGGCAACTTATGGAAGGGGGAAACTGGATATACTTAGGTCCCAGCAAGTGCCTGCTAGATGCCTCCAGTCTTGGGTTGGGCATCCAGGAGGCAATCCCCAGTATTCCCATACCCAGGGCAGCACCCCTTCGAGGTGGCTCTATGCCTGGCCTCGACTCTCTTTTCCTCCCTCCAACCCCACTTAGTATGAGTTGCATTTTATGTCTCTGGCTCACTAGAAGTATCCTCAAGAAATGAGATATGAAATATAAACTGCTATTGTAGTTTTTCCAGATGAGTTAAGTGCCCTTATATTTGCATTTTAAACCAACATTGCAGACTATAAATCTGAATGAAAAAAAAATCCATGCTAGCATTTTTCTTTCTTTACTTAGAATGATGTTAAATAACAAAAACACCAGAATAAATTAAAAGAGAGACCACTGAAGAAAGGAAAAAGCTTTATTTCAGGATCTTGGCCTGAATCTCACTGTCTATCAGATTTGGCTTATAGATTGTACAGATGTATGTGGTTGGCTGATATGTGTAACACTGGGTAGGAGTGGAGATTTGGCAAGAGTTTCAATAAGAAGTCAACTGAAAAATACAGACTGGATTACTTTGGGTTGTTATAAATTTTCTTTATACTGTTATAAACTGTAGTGAGGACAAAAATATTATGGGGAAAGTATGGATTACAGACTTCATATTGTCCTTTTCATCTCTAAATTTTATAATTTTAGAACAGAAAGGCTGTTGTTGGCATAAGAAAAATTATCTCTGATGTGTTCTTCACTATTATGAACTATCGCTGAAACTTGCCTTCAAAATCTAGGCAGATTATAATAGTTCATTCATTTTAGTTGCAGAAACTTGATAGAGCTCCTTACACTTTTTTTTCTGACACAATTTGCTGGTAGCTTAGAGAGAATAGAGTGTTATACAACATGAACAGATGAAAGAAGTAAAGAAAAAATTAAAAAGAATTCCCTGATTTGATCCAATCACTCATCATAGCAGTATTTTTTAGTGTTAATACTTAGTATCCATATTGAGAGTAGCTTGTGAGCTTTGGTAATTCATTTAATAACTCTGAACCTGTTTCATTACCTTTAATATGGTGATAATAATGCTTCAATTTGTGATTAAATGCAATTGCATATAGAAAATCCCCAGAACTGCATACCAAATAAAATTTAATTCCCTTTCTGTTTAAATTACCTTAGTTTAATAACAACTTCATAATGCACTACCCACATGACAAAAGCAATGAACCTCTTATAAAAATAAATTATTATAAAACCAATTTCAGGAGAGTAATATATATGAAAAAGTAAGGAACTAATTAATTGATTACTTAATGTAATTCTGCTTTGTATTCTCCTTGAGGTCTTGAATCAGCCTAATGGGTCTAAGGACTAAGTTTTGAATTATCCACAAAGAAGGGCTTAGGCAAATGATTCTAATTATTTAGCTCAATATTTATTCAAATATAGATAGGACCTGAATGACATTACTTGATGATATACTGCTCACACATATATTGCCACAATCATCTAGGTGGGTTCCCTTTACCTTCTCTACTTGTTCTTGCCTCTAAGTAAAACAAAACAAGACAGATAAAAAACAGTTACCTTACTTTTTTTTTTTTTTTTTTTTTTGGTTAGGGCTCAATGACTTGATAATTCAGAGAACTATATTCAGGCTGAAATTGGTTAAGGCTATTGGCTAGGTTCATAAATTATAAAACCATAATTCAATGGTTTAATTCAATGCAGTTGGTTCTTCCCCTTTCCAGTATGACTGCTTGAATAAATGCTTGTTGATTCAATTTATTGATGTGTTTCTTTACTTTTAAATTCTTTCTACCCTCTCAACCACTTACCTTGTGCAGTAACCTACCCTATGGTCTCACTATCTCTAATTTATTTGTGATTCCAACTACATTTTTTTCTACTCTTTTGCTAGAGTCAACTACCTAAGAGAAGGAATTGAAATCACTGGATTTTTTTTTTTTTTTTTTTTTGCGACAGAGTCTCCCTCTGTCGCCCAGGATGGAGTGCGGTGGTGCGATCTTGGCTCACCGCAAGCTCGCCTGCCAGCTTCACACCATTCTCCTGCCTCAGCCTCCCGAGTAGCTGGGACTACAGGCGCCTGCCACCACGCCTGACTAATTTTTTTGTATTTTTAGTAGAGACAGGGTTTCACCATGTTAGCCAGGATAGTCTCGATCTCCTGACCTCGTGATCCGCCAACCTCGGCCTCCCAAAGTGCCGGGATTACAGGGGTGAGCCACTGCACCCGGCCAGTCACTGGACATTTGAAGGGAAATAGAAAGCATTTTTCCAGAGTTTGGAATCAACCAAAATTTAAGACAGTAGAGAGCCAAGGGAAAGTACAAAAGCCAACTTTAATAGTCATACAATTTATTCTAATAATATAGTGTTAGATATGCAGCCAAATGCGTTTATTAACACCAACTACCCAAGTCTATCCCCTAGATTAGTCCACTTAAATAATAGTTTGGATTTATAGCTGCTGACTTTTAAGGAAAATTGAGGATTTAAGGGGTTGGTGAAAAGAGAATATCTCGAGTTAATAGACTAGCTGTATTAATACACTCATGTCAAACTTAGGAAATCAGATGTTTTTTCCCTTGCAGCAATATGTCAGCTTTCTCTACACCATTAAAAAGTCCTAGTAAAAAGATATCTCTGTGAAGCAGTTTATATCACTTCTATCTAGAATTTTCCCATGATTGCTTAAACCATCATTTCAAACTCTTTCCATCCCTCAAATTCTTTCCACAGCATAGCATTTCATGAAGTGGTTCAACTTCACCTACTTCTCTTGACCTTAGTTGTTATACTTCAATTAAAATCACATTCTTCCACATAAAAGTCCTTTAACAGATTGATATGTCTCCATATCTATTCTGCTACCATGGTCTGAATCTGCAGTCATTTCCTTGGAATATTTTGCTTATCAAATTGTATTCTTTCTTCTCAATTTAGATGAGATATTGACTTGTTTGATTTTTACAATCAAAATTCTGAGTTATCTACCAATTAGGTGATAAAAAAACCAGGCTTCACATATCACAATAAAAATCAACTATGAAGCTCCATCATATAGATTTTTGATTTCAGTAAAAGAGCTAACTCAATTAGAAAAATCTGAAGGTAGTATTTTGTTTTTGGAGAATATTGCTTTTTTTTTCTGGAAAAAAACGCTGATATTCCGAGAACCAATAATAAGTGTTAGGGTATTCTAGACATTATGGTTCTCATAAAATTATGAGAAGTGCCACAATTTTCCTGATACGTAATTTTTCTTTAAAAAGGCAAAGAAAAAAAAAGATCTGACAAAACAGACTTCAAGGAAGAGAAAACCACAGGCAAGAAAAAATAAAAATGATCAATATTTTGAAGTTGTGAAGTAATATTTACTAATTTTAAAAACTGAACTTGATATTGCAAGTTTGAATGAAATAGAGTATGATACATGATGGGCAAGGGCAGCTGGCCAACAGAATGGGTTCCTCTCTGGTCACCACTGTCTTGATGGATATATCATGATTTAGAGTCTAATCCTAAGGTCCGAAACTCTAAAGAAGATCAGGTCCACACACTCAGTTTTCCATTTTTTTACACCAACCAAGGACACTAAGGCTGATGAAGAATATAGAGAAATAAAAAGCATAATCTTGCATGCTTTGTATATGTTCTTTTGAATTTTTCTGGGGGAAAGGAGGCTTACCTACTAAAAATTACACCAAACACAATATAATGGAGTGTATTAGGAATTTGCAAATGCTTCAATCAAATTTAAGCCGTCTCTTGTTTTGGTGATGAAATATTAGTTCTGTCATTGTGCTTGAATTTACTTGTTTCATTTTTCAGAATACTTCTCCCATCTCTATATGATGCACTGGATATGGGCAAGATTTTGTGTGTGTGTGTGTGTGTGTGTGTGTGTGTGTGTATAATTTAACTTTTTGCTATAATTCTGATTGTAGCACTAGGCACTACCAAGGAAAGACCGTCTATGTGTATGTATCCTCCCAATATATACCTACTGTGCCAATAAATTATAACTAGAATTTTTTAAAATGGCAATTAGGGTTTATGCTCAAACATGAACATTTAGAGACAAAATACTATTAAAAAAAATTTGTATTTAAATCTGAAAAAGCTTGGACTGAAAAATTTTTTATGGTATAATTTCTACAGAAAATCAATTCCTTAGAACCTAATTTGTAAGAACATTATTTTTCTAGAATATGACATAACCGACATGCTATAATTATTTAGAAAATTGTTCATACATTTGAATATAGGAATGTTAAATACACATGGAAAAAAAGCAAATACCATTGGTCTTGACATCCACTATCTCTGTGTTTCTTTTGTTTTGGTTTGGTTTTTGAAATAGCATCTCACTTTGTTGCCCAAGCTAGAGTTCAGCGGCATTATCACAGTTTATGGCAGCCTCAACCTCCTAGACTCAAGTGATCCTCCCACTCCAGCCTCCTGAGTAGCTGGGACTACAGGTGTGCACCATTATGCCCAGTTAATTTTAAAATTTTTTTTTTTTTTTGTAGAGACAGGTTGCCCAGGTTAGTCTTGAATTCCTAGGCTCAAGTGATTCTCCTGCTTAAGGCTTCTGAAGTGCTAGGATTACATGCATGAGCCACCACATCTGGACTCTGTGTTTGAATTATATTAGTTGAAGGAACTGGATATTAAGCAGATTTTCTCTCTTTATAAGAAAGAAAAGAACATTTTTATAATAGTTTTTCACTATAGGTATAAACAAAAATTTTCCTTTATGCAGGGATTTTTCTAATATATGGGATTATCTTGTCTATTTTTTCCTGTTCTACAATATTTAAAAATGTATAGGATAGTTATTATAGGTATTTCCATGTGACTTTAACTAGAAGTTCTTAAATATCATTTAAAGAATACAATATATTTATTAATTTTTTATTTTTAATCTAATTGTGAAAAATTATAATTATTCATCAATGATATTTTCTACTTTTTTAAACATATAAGAAGGTCTAGAGATGGGGGACAATTACAATAATATACATAGTTGTAGGTTCTCTTTTGATATTTTATGAGTAATTAACTTCATTCACATTTCTGTGAAATATATTTCTCTGCTCCTTGAAAAGTCATAATAGTACATATGACTTGAACTTGGGAGAAATTTTGTTGATCATGGGCTCCACTCTTAGAATGTTTCAAAGTTAGCCACTTTGTTTTAAAGTTGTTTTCTAAGACCTTCTCATTACACATACATTATAAAATTTAAG
Source organism: Gorilla gorilla gorilla (assembly GCF_029281585.2). Taxonomy (NCBI): domain Eukaryota; kingdom Metazoa; phylum Chordata; class Mammalia; order Primates; family Hominidae; genus Gorilla; species Gorilla gorilla. The sequence continues at coordinate 45,322,649 of NC_073233.2, read as the reverse complement.
CTTATTGACAATACAGATTTTTAGAATTTAAAAACTTTATTACTTTTCTGCAATAAGAAATTAAAAGAAACAACAAAATCTTAGAATGTAAGACTGGTTAAGAAAATGTTTTCAACTTGGCATTAATGGACTAATCTGCAGCTACTTCAAATAATGAAATTAATGTACATGTATTAACATGGAAAATTACCTACCATATATTGCTATGTGAAAATAACGTTATAAAATACTATATGTGGAATGTTATAGAATACCATATGCGGGATATATGGAATACCATTTGTGTGTGTGTGTGTGTGTGTGTGAATAGTTTATAAAAATACATACCCAAGGCCAGGCACAGTGGCTCACACTTGTAATCCCAGCACTCTGGAAGGCTGAGGTGGGTGAAGCACGAGGTCAGGAGTTTGAGACTAACCGGCCAACATGGTGAAACCCTGTCTCTACTAAAAATACAAGAATTAGCCAGGCGTGGTGTTGGGTATCTGTAATCCCAGCTGCTCTGGAGGCTGAGGCGGGAGAATTGCTTGAGCCCAGGAGACAGAGGTTGCAATGTGCCGAGATCAAGCCCTCTGCCCTCCAGCCTGGGTGACACAGTGAAACTCTGTCCAAAAAAAAAAAAAAAAAACCACCAACAAAAAAATACACACCCAGATGTCAACTGCGCATACCTCTGTGTAGTGGAATGTGGGAACAGGCTAGGAATCAGAGAGCTTATACTTTTTACTATGTAACATATGCCATTTTAAAAATCAGACTATGAATCATTTCTGTAATTAGAATTTTAATTTGAAACTTATTAACTCTTGTATGCTGTATGGATTTGTGACCACCATTCATTAAATTCAAGTTCTCTCAGGGATTTACAGTTTAGTGGTAGAAAACCATAAACTGAGGTCAACTGTCCATCAAGTGATAGCTGAATCTGAGGCCTTCAAATTTACCTTCTGAAATATGCTGGGATTTCTGCAGCATTTCCACATGATAGTATAAAATGTCAGCTCCTGAACTTTCTAGTGATGGATGAAAATTATTTGATGGTGGCAACTTGGCATTAAATATCTAGCTTATATTCAGAATGGCCACCATTTATATTTTTACACTTCTAATGAACTATTTTCCCTCTACTGTGTTGTAAGAATATTCTTTTGCACCTGCTAGAGGCTGTTTCTTGCAAAATTAGGCACTTGCTCATGAAAATGTGTAATGAGCATGGAATTAGTTACCTATTTTCTATGTAGATAGGTGACTACACAATTAAATCTTGGCACTTTTCTGATAAAAAGGTTATGCTTAAAGAAAAAGTTAACAGTGTAGGTTCTGAAGGGGTATTCAGTTGAAAAGTAACATTCCTACCTTTTAGAATTCCTTTTTTTCTCAATATTTTTTCTGTAGTGTTACAACCAGAATCATGTGCCAGTCTGAATATTTTCACCATGAATACTTCTTAATCATTAATGTGCCATTGTTAGAACAGCTTCCACCTCTCTGGCTTTTCTTCCACTCCACTTTCTATTCCAGTTTTACCATCACTTTTTCTGATTACTCCATGATACTTGGAACAGTGTTTTTGGCTATAATAAAGCAGGAGGTTAGTGCTATAAAATTGTTGAGATAAAACCTTTGGCTAGTTCCACCGGACCCCCTTCCATAGGTGAGTTTGGCATTATGTGTGAGCAGGAGAAGAGGCTCTAATGCGCTCCGCCTGACTCATTTCAGACAAGCCTCGGTTTGTGTCATTTGGGGCACATGACCTTGTGTGTGGAGGGTATCCTCTATCTCCAGGTTTGCTCCCCTTTCAAGTCATGAACAGCAGATCTTGCCATCCACACTTACAAGTCTACATTTATTGCAAATTCTTCAAATGGATGACATGCTTCTTGAGAGCAGGAATACATTCTGTGCTATTTATATTAAACGTGCTATTTGTAGTATTAAATGTATAAAATTAGACATATAATATTAAATGAAGATGAACAATATTATAGGATAGTTATTAAGAACACAATGAATAGGAACACAGTTTTTTCCATTTTCCTTGGCTCAGCCATTTATTATCTTCTAAATTTTAGCCAAAGTTGAATGCATCTCAAAATGAAATAATAGTGTGTGCCCATATCAAAAATAATGTGATATTTGAAAACACACATAAAGCCCTGAGAAAAATGCTGGGAAGAAAAAAACCTATAAGCACTGAATATATTTAGTTATTACTAGGCATTATGACTTGTGGTAAACACAATAAAACTTTTGAACTAAATTTACTCAAAATATATTTTATTCATTTGACTACTAATATCCAGTATTATACAAAGATAGTCACTATAATGTTCACGGAGTACATGTTAGCAATTTTAAGTTTATACTTTTGTTTTTAAAAGTGAAGCAATTTGGGATAGTTTCTTAAACTTTTCTTGATTCAAATGCCCACAACTAGCCCTAACTTTGTCAATGACTTGAGAAAATTATTTTCTGTATATACTGAAATCGATTATTTGAAGGAAGTGTACCAGCCTACATAGAAGCAACCGATGAAAATTATTCCTAATTATTGGGTTTTTAAGTAAAATGCTTAGCTGTATTAGGGCCAGACTTTTAAATAGCCAAGTACCTAAGCATTCTAAATCTAATTATTTTTACTGTCCTTAAAACCTAATTACACCAAATGATTTAAGGCTATTTACCTTAAATATTGATCTGCTATGGCTTATTTCGTTTTATAACAATATTCTCCAAATACCTTCTAAGTGTTAGAAAAATCTATATCTTAAAACACAAAACTGTAACATCATTTTTATTATTGCCTGATTTTAAAATTCTAGATTACAACCATTTTAATTTAACCATGCAACTATTATTGACTTTCTTGCTAAGAGATATCTAATGCCAAATGTAAATTGGGCTTTGGAAATGTGTGTATAATTAAGCAAGCACAAATGTGCCTTTCAAAGAAAATAGAAAAAGTGCATGCAGCTGCTGCCTAGTGTTTTCAAAAAGTATGAAAAAAATTATAAGGATAAAATTTAAAACTCTAATTTTATACCACTGTTGTTGAAATATTGATTTGTAAACATTGTGATTCTACTGTTGCCATGTCTTCATTCTATGGTGAGTGAGATTTTTAAAGACCAAATACACTATGTAAAAAAAAGTAAATAAGTTTAATGTATAGTTATATGTTCTTTGATTATAAAACTCCTACTTCATTAACTTTATGTCCATGTTTTAAGTGAAAAATATCCTTTGAATTCTTCTTCTGAAACAGAAGACTTCATTTGCCTAAAATCTAAAACAAAATTCCAAGTAGTAAAAATACGAAAAAAAAGTCTATTTGTCTTCTAATATATGAGTGTGTGTGTGTATATCACTGTTGTTCTAGAAAAGGAATTACTTTCTGATATTTGGTTTGTTTATACATGAGTGTGTTGTTTTAAGATTAAAAATGATGTAAAGTTTATTGTTCGAATAGTTCCTTGTTTAAATGTGTACTGTCATGCATACTAAAATAAAGATAAAATTTATGTAAACATAAGATTGGTTTGTTCAATTATTATATAAATACAAAATATCTTTGATGTGTTAGAACATTTGGGGTTTTGAAATAATCTAACGATATCATTATATTTCCCTATGTGAAAAAATGAAATTACTAAATCATACAGTAGAAATTCAAACTATTAGTGAGATTAAATGAACTGTACTTTAAAAATATGGAGGTGGCGTTTTTGATGTTTTAAAATTATTAAGAATATGTATATATGAACATCAAGAATATTATGATATGTATTCATTTAAATTACAAAATGATCCTATAAAAATTATTTAAAAAATGAATTCTAACATATGTAAAGTTTATAGATGATTCCCTATTAATTTTAGAAAAATGCTTGATTGCAAACTGTGAATCTCAATACATTGGACTTTAAAGCAAATTGATTTTTAGAGTTAACTCATGCATGTTTATCAGGCAACAATCAAGATATTGTTCCTTCTCACATGAAGCATATACATGTAGAAGTTTACCACAGATAGGAAGATAAATAGTTCTCCTATAGGTACAGAAGGAAGGGCAAAATATGTGTTTGGCTCTATACGTCAGGGTTATAAGGTCTCAGTCATTATCAAATGTTATCTTTGAAGGTTATAGGGACACTTTCTTTACTCTTTCTCAGCAATAAATTTTTCTGTATTAACTCCATTTGTGGGCAAGCAAAAAAGTTTAGCATGAAAGAATAAAACTTCCAGCTAATATCACCAATTTTATCTGAAAGCATACCATGTATACACATTTACAAATATATATTATTAATAGTATTTCTGATGATCAAGGCATAATTGTCTACCTTTACGGAGAACAATGTGATGTTTTGATATCTATATACAGTACAGAGAGATTAAATCAGGCAAATTAACATATTCATCACCTCTTTACCTAGAATCTTATTATGGTGAGACATTTGAAATTTATTCTCTTATTTTGAAATATATAATACATTATTATTGACTGTGTCACCCTGCTGTGCATAATGGATGTACTAATTTACATTCCCACTAACAATGTGCAAGAGCTCTGTTTTCTTCATATCCTCTCCTATATTTGTTAACATTAATCATTTTGATAGTGGCACTTCTAACAGGTGTGAAGTTATAGCAAATTGTGGGTTCGATTTTCATTTCCCTAATCATTAGTGATGCTGAGCATTTTTTCATGTACATATTGACCATTGTATGTCTTTTTTTGAGAAACATCTATTCAGGTCCTTTGCCCATTTATACATGTATTCATTTTTTAGGACAGAGATGTGGGGTTTTGTTTTGTTTTGTCTTAATTGGCCAGACCTAGGGTCCTGTTCATGCCCTCAAAGCTAAAAGCACAGTGAGTACAAAACAAAATATGTGTACAGTGGAAAAGGACAAACAGGTCCTCTAAAGAAAAATTTAGGCTGTTTTTATCCAAAAGAAACAACTATTGAGTGGCCCAAACATAACATATGTCCTCACATTTCATTTCTTAACTCATAAATATTTACATAAGTCCATCATCCCATACATTTATTCTTCAAAAAGGTGGCCACATACACCATTCAATTATCTCACACAGAAAGTAAAAAGAAAATATTTCACTTTTTACCCAACGAGATATCCAAATTCTTAACCTAGATACCAGGTTGATGGATACACTTTTCCGTCATGACTGACTTCTCACAATTGGCCAACTCGTGGTTCAATAAGTAATTAAATAAAAAGTAATCCAATATGTTTCATATGCTACTTTTATACTAAATGTAGTAAAATAAAACACATTGAATGTTTAGTCAAGAGGAAAGTGTTCATTTCTTAGCATTGCTGCAGGATTACTACTACAAACTGGGTGGCTTAAATCGTTCCCAGTTCTGGAAAATAGAAATCCAAAAAAAAAAAAAATGGACAAGGTCATGATCTCTATTCGAGTTTCAGGTTGTCAAGAGCAATCCTAGGCTTGCAGTGGCAGAACTCCACTATCTGCTTTCATCCCACATCGTTGACTTACCTCTGTGTATCTGTGTCTTCACATAGCAGTCTCCTCTCTGTGTTATCTCTTTCTCTGTGTTCCTTTTCTTCTTACAAGAAATCTAGTTATATTGAATTAAGGGTCAACTCCACTGTAGAATGACTGTATTAACTGGATTATATGTGAAAAGATCCTGTTTTCAGATAAGGTGATATGCACAAGTATTTCACATATTTTTCAGGGGAACAGAATTCAATTCACAATATTCATTCACATCCCCCCCATCATTAGTGTATAATGATCTATGATGATAAAAGGGAAGCAACTTGTAAAGATTTGAAAACAGTAGATATTATATTCAAATGAAGATTTTCAATTTTACATAGAAATTGAAAAGGCCAAGTTAAAAAAAATAAAAACGTATTATGAGATTTTAGAACCTGTTTTTTAGAGGCTTTTGAACTGGAATGTATTTGGTCTTTGGAGAGAGTTATTACAGTGTAAATTCATATTTAACAACTATATGCCATCCTAATCCTTCCTGCTGAACTGAAATTTTGTGACATGGTTTTTCAAGGTGATTACTCAAAGCTCTGTGAAACATATTTGATTGATATATAAATATCGGAGAAATCAAAGGACGAGTGATTGGCTGGCTATTGTTGGAGCAAAGGGGAAGTTGCTGCTTCACTGAGCAACTTGTTAACCCTTTTCCCATTTGCCTGGAAAATTCTCACCAGCGGCACTTGTGGCTGCAGTGTTTACCCCAGATAACTTTGCCACAAAATATCTTGCTTGTATTATTTTCACATGACTCTAGTATATCGACTTTAGAAACAAACGATCTTCTATTTATAACATTCTGTTTTTAGTAGTGGTATTTCTATTTACAAAACATAATAATTCTCAATCATTAAAAATGTCAAATCCTAGAAAACGTAGCATTCCTACGTGTTATGTAAACATCCTTCTCAGCGGATGATCAGTTGTTGGCTTAAGGTTCATTTGATGAATCTGATTTTTCTAAAATAGATGATTCTGATGATTCAGATGATTCTGTTGTTAGTTATGTTTAGAAATAACTCCAAGAACAGTTTTTATATTTTATTTTCACATTGCAAATCAGTCAGATTTACTTCAACCTCTAAGTGGTGTGTGTGTGTGTGTGTGTGTGTGTGTGTGTGTGTGTGTGTGTGTCTTGCTGTGTCACCAAGGCTGGAGTGCAGTGGTGCCATCTCGACTCACTGCAATCTCCACTCCCTGGGTTCAAGTGATTCTCCCACCTCAGCTTCCCAAGTAGCTGGGATTACGGGCCACGCCACCACTCCCAACTAATTTTTGTATTTTTAGTAGAGTCGGGGTTTTACCACATTGGCCAGGCTGGTCTCAAACTCCTGACCTCAAATAATCTGCCTGCCTTGGCCTCCCAAAGTGCTGGGGTTACAGGCGTGAACCACTGTGCCCGGCCAAAGTGCATATTTATGTAAAATTAAATGAACGCTGGGAGGGAGCTACAATTTTTCTGTCTTAAACAGGGGAAAAGAATGCAATAGTGTTTTCATGGATAAAAGATGTGCCCTCAGGAGAGGCAGAATTGATATAGACCCATAATATGTTTTCTCCAAGAATGACCCTGAAATGGAAAATGAAGCTAAACAGGTATCAAGGGAATCCTTGTGGTGGAAGAAGAGTTTGGGATGACCTGAAATACAAATTAATTAAGGATTAATTTAGAGACTAATCACTTAAAAGGTTAGAGATCAAGAACCATGAGGGCGTCCCCAAAGAAACCATGAAAGTGTTCGCAAGGGAAAAATAATCATTAAATATCCAGAGAGCAATGGTAAAACCAACTTCCCACACAGAATGATGGCATCGATAATTTCTTACCCACCTCTACCCTAACCTCCAACTCCCAGATGCATCCTAAACTGCAATGAGCAAGGCAGGCTTACCATTTATATTTGGCCTGAGCTAAGGGAGCCTAAAAAGAAAAGTTAAAAAGGAGCCTAAAAAGAAAAGTTAAAAGTTTTGATTTCTACATGAAACTGGGTTTTGTTGGATTTTGAGATATTATATAAACAGCCAGAAAAGGGAGTGGGCTTTTCTGAGTTCACATCTAGGTTCAAAAGCAGAGACAGTCCCACTAATTTTGAAGAAATGAGGGAAAATAAAAATAAAGGTACTTAGGCCCTCAGGAATTTTGCTTGCTTAGTAGAATGGTTTTTATAACATATATTAAATTCTATAGAAAAAAGATAGCCAAAATTCCCTGTTCTAGTTTTATGGATAATCATCTGGGATAATACTCACGGCCACTAAGTAGCTTTCGAAAATTCAGCTCTTTTGCAATCTACTTCATACTGTCTAGTGTGAAACTAAAGATCACCTTACTGTGGTCAGACTTAAAGAGTCTCTTGTCTTTGCAATGATATTAAACTTTAGAAGTCTTTTGATTGCTTTGTATCTTATTTTCTCAAATTGATTAATTCATGTGTGGTACCTATTCCATTGAACTGAGAATATAAAATATTAAATAAAAACAGATTGTAAGTAAAAGAGTTAATTTGCACATCACCAATAAAATAAATTGCTTACAAGCAAAGGCAAATACTTTGAATCAATTTCTTAACTGTGTCTTTGAAAATGACACATCCCCCCAAAAAACCCATCTCTTACTTGAGATGTGGCTCTGATTTAACTGGAACAGAGCTAACATCTCAAACACTCAATAAGGCTTATCACAAATTTATTAAATTCTACTGAAAGGATTTTTGACACATACTTAGGCAGGAAACATGAACAAACAGTCAGAGACTTTATTAAAAATTTAAATGTACATTAAAAAAATTTAAAGGAAAACTTGTCCTTCAAGACTCATTAATTCTATTTGTATTAAGAGACCATAATTTAAATTTAAACTCTATAAATCATTTATTTATGGTGGCATTATAATACCACAGCATAATCTTATCAAAATTAATGAAGAAATTCACATGAGTTTACATATGTGAGGCAGTGAAGATAGGTAGCTATGAATTCATATGCATTTCTATTTCAGAGCCCTAAAAGAAGACTGATTTTTTTCCTATTAACTTTTTAATTAATCAGATTCAACCTGACCAAATATATATACATATATATATATATATGTGTATATATATATATGAATGATATAAATTTGTTTCTTCTGGTGAAAAAGTATTTTAGGTAAGAAGAGTATGGCCATATGAAAGAAAAGACATAGAGTATCTATCTTTTTCAACAATGAGACGAAACATTCACTTTGCTGAAGTAATTGAAGTTCCATTCTGCATGGTTGGGGAAAGATGGGGCCATAATAGGGGTAATTTGATTCTCCTGCTAACAAGGACAGGGAATAAACTGAAATGTACTACTGCCTCTGCTGTTGTGGCAGCCATTTTCATCCACCTAACTTCTAAAATTTCAACAAAATTCACATTTCAAAAGACCTAGAGAAAAATGGAGTGCATCTTCAGGACTCTTTGATCCTTATCTTTACTTTTTCTCATCTGCCTTCTGACTTTGGAGATTAGATGTCTGTGGTTTTGAGTGGTCAGTGGCATAAATGGAGATCAGAGTAGAGTTCAGATAACCTTACTGATTGATTGTGGTAGTCTAATGCTCTATGGTTATAATGTAAAAAGATTTCTCATGGAAAGTTAATAATTTTTTTAAACAGAGAGACACTTTGGAAAATGAATTTGTAAATTATGTAATTGTTCCCACTTTATATTTTGAATAGGATAGAAATGTCCATTTATAAGTAAGTAAAGAAATCTAAAATTTATTTTAGCAGATATTAAACTTTCAATAAGGTAATAAAAGATATCTTTTTGTGCCATTGACTTTCTATGGGCTTGAAAATATTAAAAAGTCCCTATACACCATAAAGTGTTTTATGAGACTGTGTGCTGTTCAGAGACAGAACAAAAAAACTATTGTACGTTACAAAATGCTAGCCATAGGTATGTATTTACTTATTCTTAGATTATTTCATATTTATATACAGTTGAAAAATACATAATATGGGGATATAAATATACTACATTCAACAATATGTGTATCCTTTCAAAGAAATAAAACTAGACCTTGTGTTTTAGGCTTAAGCTAACTCAAAAAATGTATTTTGGTGCTTAAGTGAGCTCAGAAGTAATTAGTTTAAGTTCCTCTGACATCTACCATATTCAAGGCAAATAAAATACTGGAAAAATGTCTCTGAATTATTGGGCAGTGTGGTAAACTAGGCAGTGCTGATAACAAACATGTATTTTTCCAAATAAATATAAAATTAAAAGATAGGTAGAAATTTGGTCTATTAGTGTTTTAATGAAAAAATTCTGAATTATCTGCCTGAATCCTATATATAATTATAGAATTATGTATTACTATAACACATACATGTATACAATAAGTCCTCACTTAATACCATTGATAGGTTATCAGATACTGAAACTTGAAGTGAAATGGCATATAACAGAACCAATCTTTTCTTTCTAATCAGCGTGATAACAAAATGACATTGAGTAAAACAATGTTATGTGAGTACCTGCTATATGTCATTTTTGTTAAAGTTACAATTTTCAAGTACCTATTTGTGACATTTAGTGAGGACTTACTGCAGTATATAAATAAATGCACATGTAGATAAAAAGTACAGACATCAGGAACAAAGAAAAATACGATAAAATAATTTTAAAAATTCATCTCCCAGAAACAGCTATGCTAAATATTTTAGTTATGTGTCCTTTCAGTTCAGAGGAAGAAAATACAACTGAAACAGCAAAGGTTGTGTTCTCTTTATGTGGTACAAAACTGGAAGTGATATACAGTCACAGATTGATAATATCTCCATATTAGATGGGACAATGATTAAACATTAATTTCTATAAAATTAAGATTTTGAAAATTCAAGGAAAGTTCAGGTCAATTTTCCATTGGTTAATGAACTCATCTTCAAAATCTTTGAAGACATTCATATTATCTTTAAATATTTATGGTGCAGAGCAACTCACAACTTTGAGGTAAGGCATGCCATTTCTATGAACACAATTCATTAATGTGTTTCATTATTAAACTCCTTTTCAGTCATTTTATCATTTATTCTACTCTGGTCTCTTGTATGACACAAATAAATTCCACTTTCACACCAGGATTAAGATTTATATATCTCAAAGCCTAATAGGTGCTTTTTCTTGTCTTCAGATTGTATAAACCAAATGCATAAAATTATTTTTTACCAGAGTCTTTTAAATAGGTATGGCTCATTTGACAGAATGGTTGAGCAAATTTCCAGTGGCTCAGTTTAAAAACCGAAGAGCTAAGATTTTAAATCAAGGCAACCTGGTTCTTAGTTCCATTCTTTTTAAAGCCAAATGACCAGTGGAAATCTATTTAATCTCTGTGACTTAATTTCTTCATATGCAGCATAAGGATAATAATATTATATAACATGTAGAGTTATAAAAATTACTGACTTATAACATGTAGCACATAGCACAGTATTTTGGTATAATGAATATTCAAAAATTCTATCCATTGTTTTCATTATATTTTTTTTTGCGGATACAAATAAAAAAGAAATAGAGTCAACTTCAATCTGTCAATAAACTTCCAAGAAATTAATTTAAAACATATTTTTAAGAAACCTGATGAGCAAATAATTTCAATGTCATGAGAAAATGAAGCGGGTTAGATTTAGAATAAAAAGTTTTCACCTCTTGTTTGGGCAGGTGGAGAAGCTTTGTTCCATAACATCATCCAGTACCCTAATTTTTCTTCCGTAATATTCCTTCTCCTCTTAAATAGTGTGCTTATCTAGATAGTCAGAAGAGGCTCTCCTGATTCATTTTCCAGCCTTCATGAAGGAAAAAGAGATAATGCCTGGGGCGAGCAATTTCATTTTGATTAAGTAAGTTGAAAGTTGCCCATACATGTTCTGCTCATTTTTCACTGGCAAGATTTTCATAAGGCCACACCCACATGCAAGAGTAGCTGAGAAGCAGGGTGCCTATCAGCGATGAGAGAATAAAAAGAATCAGTTTGAGGAGAGGAGAGAACTTCCATTGGGCCAAATTTCCTCATCTGAAAAACAGACTAAAAATAGTAGCCATCCTTTATCGCATGTCTGCTCTCCTGTCTCTATTATGGTTCCAGTTGCTTTGTGTGTGCTATCTCTAATCCTCACAACAATGTGGCAAGAGAGACATCCTTCCATTACTGATAAAAATTTGAAATTCAATTAGTTAAAGTAATTTTCCAGTGCTCACAGATTTAGTGGCAAATGACACTGATAGTCTTAGTGTAGAGTAAGTAAGAGTAATGTTAATCAAAACAAGCCCAAGGCATTTGGTTACCCTGAATGTCAATCATACATCTATCAGGAGGAGATTGGAGCTGAGTGCCTTAAATTCACATCAATATGATATAAAATAAATCATGTTTATCCATCATATATTTATTAACTGATATAAACAATGATGAATGCTATCAGCTGTGATGAATATATATAGACTCTGCACTCAGTTGACTAACATTAGGGTGTGTAACAAATAGGCTATTTGTGTATTTGATTCACTTACATTTTATATTATTTGCTCTCATAGCTCAGAACACTAACTTATATCCAGCTTTAACTCCCTGACCTTTCCAGGCTAAGCTTTGAAATCAGTACCAAATTTTGGATCCAATATTTGAGCTGAAGAAAATATTCATTCCCAAATACCAATTGTCAGTGATTTTGCATGTCAATCTGTACTAAATCACAAAGTCTTTGGAGATTTCTTCCAGGTAATAGCCACCTCTTATTAAGACTGGTTCATTTATTAGTCATTTGAGCACAGGCCTAGGCCTAATTGCTCTTCGCCGATGCAGAAAAATTTTTGAATCTGTAAAAATAAAAAGCATTGGTTCATAGCAGGAAAAATGTTACAAAATTAAACTGTATGAATATATAATTGTATGTTTACCAAAAAATTATATTTATCAGACTATTGAACCACAAACCAAATCTTATGTAGTTACATATAAATATCATTTCATGTGGAATATAAGTGAATTTCTATATGTTTAATATGATATGAGGTGGAGCTGCAAAAATTAATAAATAAGACCTAGGAAAATCTTAATATACTCTTACTACCTCCTGCTACTGGCAAAAGAAGAATCTTCTTTAAGTGCATAAGATAGTGATAGACACAATCAATTAAGTTCCTGATGTTCAGGAAATTCTAGTCAGTTGTATGTTACTGCTCTGCTTAAAGGAGAATAATGTGTGACATCTAGATTATCCTGAGCCATCAATAAAATAATTAATATTATTTTAGGACCAAGTAGCCTTGAGTGACTCTTCTATTACTGAGGCATTGTAAGAATTATTTCATTAAGTCATTTCTCATCCATAAAAGGAAAGTCAGTATAATGGTATGGTTGGAAAGGCAATGAACTGACCCTTCAAGTAACTTAAGGTCTCAGTTTTCTCCTCTGTGAAATAAGAAAATTAAATTATATCAAGATATCTTACCTTGGTGTCTACGACCTATAAATGAGCTCCAGGAAATTCATGAATATCATGAAATTTTATGTTTGTGTGCACTCTACTTTTTATAGAAAATATCCTTAGTTTGTGAAACATTATTAATAGAGATACAAAGAATGCAAGAAGTAGATAAGTGGCTTTGTAAATGTGTCATTGTGTATGAGTCATTATACATAAGATTCATTCAATAGTATATATTTAGTGATGATCATGTTCAAGGCAAAATGCCCATCTGTTTCGTATCTATGAATAGAGATATCGAGGAAGGGCCAGTGCAATATAACATTTTAATGTTTGTTTTTTTAGTGTTCCCTTTCTGAGTTATCTAATCCCTTCTATTTTCAGCAATAGAGTCATAGCTGAACCTAAAAAGGCATCCTGCAGGCCTGCATATATGACTGTGCCACTGAGCATTTATTCACATTGATTGCTGTGCATGATCTAAGGAGCCTGTGATTACATGGTTTGTGTGGTTTGCATACTGACACCTGGGGATACTTGTGAAGAAGGAGATGTAAAGTATACACTCCAGTTCTCATCAGCCTTCAGTATTGTTACGTGCACTTTTTGCATACGTGCTTATTTTCGCAGTATGAGAGGATTGAAGAAAGAGTTGACAAAGATAACCTCGCAATGTAATTATGAGGACATAGATACTGAAGCGTTTGTACTGAGCCTTAACCAGTTCTAGGTACAGGGGATGTTGTAACATATGTGTTTCCTGCCATCTAGGTAGGAACTTGACAACTAGCATTATTCGGAAGGAACACAAACAAATACAGTTTCTGTTGTCACTCTTAATGTCAAGTGTGTACCTATCAGCTGCTAAGATATGAGGAATCCAGGGTTACACATTTTGTAGCCTTTTCCCTGCCCTGTATCGCCTCCTCCAAGATCTTTCCAATTCAGTCACAACTAAACTTGATATCTGTGAATCTGATCAAAGTAGCTGACAAAACCACAAGATAATAATTTGTTTTACCTTTCCATTTTTTTTCCATTTGGTAGGTGAAACTTTTCTGTCTTCAAGCTTTTCAACAAGATGCTGAAGTAACTAAGTCCAAATAGATAGATAAGCCCAGAAGTATACTTTCTTATAAAGAAAGCAGTTTCAAGTAATTTAAGCTTGATGCTCAGTGATTAATTTCAGAAAGAAGACTTTCAGCCTTAAGGCATGTGTTTGATAAGGAAAATTCAAAAGGAGAGGTCACAGTCAAGTCTGGACACATTTGAGTCTATTCCTTGCTAGATGACAGGGATTTAAACATGAATAAGATGTACTTTTACCTTCACGGAGCTGAATCTAACCATGAGAAAAATATATATATATATACATATAAAAGTAGACACAACTAGCACCTTTACCAAGCCCTGTCTTCACCAGGCAATGTCCAAATAACTAAAATAATTCCTGTGTTCCATTTCATATCCAAATTCTCATTTTCTCATGTCCTATTTTCAGCTTAAGAGTTAAAAAGGAGGCCAGCTGAATTTACATCATAATATTTTCTTTTCTCTTTCTTATTTTCAGATGATATAAATAAACTCCTTCTGTGTATCCCATAATACTTCAAATGTCCCTATCTTGTGGTAATTATATTAATTTAGCTATCACCTCCTATTGTTCCTGCATAAGATCAGTTAGTTTTATTTATGTATTTAGAGCACTGCCATTGTAGACTTCCTACAAATGTTTGATGAACGATTTAATTCATACTAAAAATCAGGGCTGACTGACAGTTATTAAACTGTTCCTCTAGTAGCTGTTCCTCTAGTAGCCATTTGCTGCAGAAGAGCTCTCCAATAGCAATAAAAATGGTATAGAACAAAGACACCAGGGCATCTGGATGATTCAGCTATAGTGTGCTATTTGGGGAGGGATACACCTAGTTTTCATGAAGAAAAATACAATAGGAAATGAGAAAGAATTTATTAATGTAGCTTTTTTCTTTTATAAATAATTTTGAAGATCTTTTATGTACCTCTTGTAGTCAGAGCCATAGTTAGCCTTGTATCCCTAGGCCAGATGTTTGAACCATCAAACCCCTAAAGTCTTTTAGTGAAACTAATGCCCACTATCAACGAAAAAAAGTTTTTTCAAAAAAATTCATTTATTTTATTATTATCCCACCTAGCATCTTAGATAATTCAAGTAAAAAAAAATATACATAGTTGTCAGCACTGTTGCATATTCAACAAATCTTTCAAGCTTACTGCTGCGCTGGTTCTTGGAATGAGTCATAAGCCCTACACCAGGTAAATTTGTCTATGGCAGGCAATATCACTATTGTTCTGAATCTTAGGGTTATCAACAAAAAGTATCAGAATCCATTCCAGCTTAGTATGATCAAAGTACACTATGATGCCTCCATAGATTTATGTTCTGTCTGCTGATGACAGAACAAAAGTTCTAATAACAAATTGCTTGCCAGAAATTCAAGTTACAAAAAGAGGAATTGATATTGCTTCTCCATTCTCCAACCAGTCTGACAATTACCCTCTTCCTGTCTCATTCAAACCCTTAATATTTATGTGCAAGAAAGATTTAAAAAACTTATCAAAATGTATTTTCTTCTCATCTTTCTCAAATCCCTCTTAAATAAAAAGAAGATATATGAAGCAATCACATAAATATATAAGTTAAATGGGCATAAGTGCTGAGTTAGCAAATAAAGTTTTCCCTAACCTTTTATGTACAATAGGGGCTTTTAGACTTTATTTTAGTTTTTGAAGTTTTTTTTTAAAAATTTGATATTTGTGATATTTTATTATTTATTTCTGTGTGTGTCATTTCGAAGAATAACAAAAAATTAATTTTTATTTAATAAATTTAATTTTATCTCTATGATGAAGATAGAAAGGAAGGTTACCAAAGATTCTTACCATATGAATCCATTATACCTTTTAAGAACATAAAACTCATGATGAGGTTACAGTGAAATTTTTTTTTCTACATCTTAAAACATTTTACTATTTTATCTTTTGGGAATTATTTCATTATTATTTATCAATTATTCCCAACTAAAAAAATACTAAAAATAAACAAATGGTAGAATCATAAAATTTTCTGGAATAATGATGAAATACTGAAATAAATCATCATTATTATATTGTCCTTCAATTTTCTTTCATTTTTTAACTTTTATCAGGGGTACATGTCCAGTTTGTTATATAGATAAGTTGAGTGTTGCAGGGGTTAAGTGTACAGATTATTTAATTACCCAGGTAATAAGCATAGTATCTAATAAATATTTCTACAGTCCTCACCCTCCTCTCAACCTCCACCCTGAAATAGGCACTGATGTCTACTGTTCCCTGCTCCAGGTTCGTGTGTGTTCAGCTTCCACTTACAAGTGACAACAGGTGTTATTTGGTTTTCTGTCCTTAAGTTAGTTCACTTAGGATAATGGCCTCCAGCTCCAACCATGTTGCTGCAAAAAACATGGTCTTGCTCTTTTTTATGGCTGTATAGTATTCCATGGTGCATATGTACCACATTTTTTTAATCCAGTCTAATGTTGATGGTCATTTAGGTTGATTACGTGTCTTTGCTATTGTGAGTGATGCATCAGTGAACATATACATGTACGTGTCTTTATGGTACAATGATTTATACTCCTTTGGGTGTACATCTAATAATGAGATTGCTGGTTAGAATGATAGTCCTGTTTTAAGTTCTTTGAGAAATCACCCAATTGCTTTCCACAGTGGCTGAACTAATTTGCATTCCTGTCAAAAGTATATAAGCATTCCCTTTTCTCTACAGCCTTGCCAGCATCTTTTATTATTTGAATGTTTAATATTAGCCATTGTAACCTAATGTGAGATATTATCTCATTGTGGTTATGATTTGCATTGCTTTAAGTATTAGTGATGTTGACCATTTTTTCATATGCTTGTTGGCAGTGTGTTTATCTTTTTTGAAAAGTGTCTTTCACGTCCTTTGTCCGCTTTCTAATAGGGTTGTTTGTTTGTTGCTTGTGGTTTAAGTTCCTTACAGATTTTTTATATATTAGATCCTTTGTTGGATGCAGAGTTTGCAAATATCCTCTCCCATTCTGTAAGTTGTCTGTTTGCTCTTTTGAAAGTTTCTTTTGCTGTACAGAAGATCTTTAGTTTAATTAGTTCTCATTGGTCAATTTTTATTTTTGTTGCAATTATTTTTGACATCTTCATCATGAAAAATCTTTGCCAGGGCCTATGTCCAGAATAGGTTTTCCTAGGTTATCTTCCAGGGTTTTCATAGTTTTATGTTTTACATTTAAGTCTTTAATCCATCTTGAGTTATTTTGTATATGGTATAAGGAAAGGGTCCAGCTTAAATCTTCAGCATATGGCTACCCAGTTATCCCAGCACCATAAATTGAATAAGGAGTTCTTTCCCCATTGCTTGTTTTTGTCAACTTTGTTGAAAATCAGATTGTGTGAGTAGGTGTATAGCATTATTTCTGGGCTCTCTATTCCATTCCATTGGTGTTTGTGTCTGTTTTTGTACCAGTACCATGCTGCTTTGTTTACAGTAGCCTTGCAGTATAGTCTGAAGTCCGGTAATGTGATGCCTTCAATTTTGTTCTTTTTGCTTGGGGTTGCTTTGTCTATTTGGGCTTTTTTTGGTTCCATATGAATTTTAGCATAGTATTTTCTAATTGTCTATAAAATGTCATAGGTAGTTTGATAGGAATAGCATTGAATCTGCAATTGCTTTGGGCAGTATGGCCATTTTAACTATGTTGATTCTTCCTATCCATGAGAATGGAATGTTTTTTCATTTGTGTCACCTCTGATTTCTTTCAGCAGCATTTTCTAGTTCTCATTGAGAACTTTTACCTCCCTAGTTAGCTGTATCCCTTGGTATTTTGTGTGTGTGTATGTTTGACTATTGTGGAAGGGATTGCATTTTTTATTTGGATCTCAGTTTGGGTGTTATTGGTATGTAGAAATGCTACTGGCTTTTGTACATTGATTTTGTATCCTGAAAGTTTGCTGAAGTTCTTTATCAGATATAGGAGCTTTTGGGCAGAGACTATGGGGTTTAATAGGTATAAAATCATCATATCTGCAAACAGAGATAGTTTGATTTCCTGTCTTTCTATTGGATGCTTTTTATTTCTTTCTCTTGCCTGATTGCTCTGGCTAGTACATCCAGTACTATGTTGATTAAGAATTGTGAGAGTGGGCCTCCTTTTCTTATTTCAATTCCCAAAGGGAATGCTTCCAGCTTTTCCTCATTCAGTATAATTTTGGATGTGGGTTTGTCATACATTGCTCTTATTATTTTGATGTATGTTCCTTTGATGCCTAATTTGTCAAAGGTTTTTAACATAAAGGGATGTTAAATTATATCAAAAGCCTTTTCCACATCTATTGAGATTATCATGTGGGGTTTTATATTATTATTATTATTATTATACTTTAAGTTCTGGGATACAAGTGTAGAACGTGTAAGTTCGTTAGATAGGTATACATGTGCCATAGTGGTTTGCTGCACTCATCAATCTGTCATCTAGGTTTTAAGTCCCACATGCATTATATATTTGTCCTAATGCTATCCCTCCCTTTGTTCCCCACTCCCTGTGGTCCTGGTGTGTGATGTTCATCTCCCTGTATCCATGTGTTCTTACTGTTCAATTCCCACTTTGAATGAGAACATGTGGTGTTTGGTTTTCTGTTCCTGTGTTAGTTTGCCAAGAATGATGGTTTCCAGCTTCATCCATCTCCCTGCAAAGGACATGAACTCATTCTTTTTTATGGCTGCATAGTATTCCATGGTGTATATGTAACACAATTTCTTTATCCAGTCTATCATTGATGGGCATTTGGGTTTGTTTCAAGTCTTTGCTGTTGTAAATAGTGCTGCAATAAACATTCATGTGTACGTGTCTTCATGGTAGAATTTTTGATTTCTCTTTACGTGATAAATCACATTTACAGATTTGCATATGTTGAACCAACCTCGCATTTCAGTGATAAAGCCTTGATGATCATGATGGATTTGCTTTTTTATGTGCTACTAGATTCAATTTGCTAATATTTTATTCAGGATTTTTGCATCTATGTCTATCAAGAATACTGCAGTATTATTCATAATAGCCAAGATTTGGAAGAAACCTATGCATCCATCAACAGTGGAATGGATAAAGAAAATGTTGTACATATACACAATGGAGTACTATTCAGTCATGAAAAAGAATGAGATCCTGTCATCTGCAACAACATGGATGGAACTGGAGATCACTATGTTAAGTGAAATAAGCCAGGCATAGAAGGACTAACATTGCATCTTCTCACTTATCTGTGGGACCTAAAAATCAAAACAATTGAATTCATGGACATAGAGAGTAGAAAGATGGTTACCAGAGGCTGAGAAGTGTAGTCGGGAATGAGGAAAACATGGGGATTGTTAATGGGTACAAAAAAGTAATTTAAAAAATGAATAAGACCTACTATTTGATAGAACAACAGGATGACTATAGTCAATAATAATTTAATTGTACATTTTAAAATAACTAAAAAAGAGTATTTGGATTATTTGTATCACAAAGGATAAATGCTTGAGGGGATGGATACCCTACTCTCCATGACGTGATTATTTCACACTGCATGCCTGTGTCAAAATATCTCATGTACACAGTAAATATATATATACCTACTATGTACCCACAATATTTTTTAAAGATAAGAAGTGTTTGGGAGCATGAAAATGATAACTTTATGGGGAGACATCTCAGCAGGAGATAGGCACTGAAATATGAATGCCTGAAAAAAATCTGTGAAAAAATGTCATATGTTTGTATACGGCTTTCATTTGCCCGAGAAAGTTTCAAAGGAAACTAAATTCTTTACTAATATTTACAAGTTGACCTTAATAATAAAGCTATACTTTAGTGAATTAAGTCACAGGTGTTTTCTAAGTATGTGTCAACAGTAAATCGTTTTTAATTTAAGGAAACTCTACAAATTAGTAGAGATGTGGAGTTACTTGAGAAAAAAAAGTGGTGAGTTATTTGTGAAGGAAAAGTGGAATATGCACGTGAGATTAGTAGTATCATACAGTCATAGGAAGACTCGAAATTTTATCAGAAAGAATTATTTGTTGAAAAGGATAAATTCCTCGACACATACACTCCCCCAAGACTAAACTAGGAAGAAGTTGAATCTCTGAATAGACCAATAACAGGATCTGAAATTATGGCAATAATCAATAGCCCACCAACCAAAAAGAGTCCAGGACCAGATGGATTCACAGCCATATTCTACCAGAGGTACAGGGAGGAGCTGATACCATTCCTTCTGAAACTATTCCAATCAATAGAAAAAGAGGGAATCCTCCCTAACTCATTTTATGAGGCCAGCATCATCCTGATACCAAAGCCAGGCAGAGACACAACCAAAAAAGAGAATTTTAGACCAATATCCTTGATGAACATTGATGCAAAAATCCTCAATAAAATACTGGCAAACCAAATCCAGCAGCACATCAAAAAGCTTATCCACCATGATCAAGTGGGCTTCATCCCTGGGATGCAAGGCTGGTTCAATATATGCAAATCAATAAATGTAATCCAGCATATAAACAGAACCAAAGACAAAAACCACATGATTATATCAATAGATGCAGAAAAGGCCTTCGACAAAATACAACAACCCTTCATGCTAAAAACTCTCAATAAATTACTTATTGATGAGACGTATCTCAAAATAATAAGAGCTATCTATGACAAACCCACAGCCAATATCATACTGAATGGACAAAAACAGAGCATTCCCTTTGAAAACTGGCACAAGACAGGGATGCCCTCTCTCACCACTCCTATTCAACACAGTGTTGGAAGTTCTGGCCAGGGCAATTAGGCAGGAGAAGGAAATAAAGGGTATTCAATTAGGAAAAGAGGAAGTCAAATTGTCCCTGTTTGCAGATGACATGATTGTATATCTAGAAAACCCCACTGTCTCAGCCCAAAATCTCCTTAAGCTGATAAGCAACTTCAGCAAAGTCTCAGGATACAAAATCAATGTACAAAAGTCACAAGCATTCTTATACACCAACAACAGACAAACAGAGAGCCAAATCATGAGTGAACTCCCATTCATAATTGCTTCAAAGAGAATAAAAGACCTAGGAATCCAACTTACAAGGGACGTGAAGGACCTCTTCAAGGAGAACTACAAACCACTGCTCAATGAAATAAAAGAGGATAGAAACAAATGGAAGAACATTCCATGCTCATGGGTAGGAAGAATCAATATCATGAAAATGGCCATACTGCCCAAGGTAATTTATAGATTCAATGCCATCCCCATCAAGCTACCAATGACTTTCTTCACAGAATTGGAAAAAACTACTTTAAAGTTCATATGGAGCCAAAAAAGAGCCTGCATCGCCAAGTCAATCCTAAGCCAAAAGAACAAAGCTGGAGGCATCACACTACCTGACTTCAAACTATACTACAAGGCTATAGTAACCAAAACAGCATGGTACTGGTACCAAAACAGAGATATAGATCAATGGAACAGAACAGAGCCCTCAGAAATAATGCCACATATCTACAACTATCTGATCTTTGACAAACCTGAGAAAAACAAGCAATGGGGAAAGGATTCCCTATTTAATAAATGGTGCTGGGAAAACTGGCTAGCCATATGTAGAAAGCTGAAACTGGATCCCTTCCTTACACCTTATACAAGAATTAATTCAAGATGGATTAAAGACTTAAACATTAGACCTAAAACCATAAAAACCCTAGAAGAAAACCTAGGCACTACCATTCAGGACATAGGCATGGGCAAGGACTTCATGTCTAAAACACCAAAAGCAATGGCAACAAAAGACAAAATTGACAAATGGGATCTAATTAAACTAAAGAGCTTCTGCACAGCAAAAGAAACTACCATCAGAGTGAACAGGCAACCTACAAAATGGGAGAAAATTTTCACAACCTACTCATCTGACAAAGGGCTAATATCCAGAATCTACAATGAACTCAAACAAATTTACAAGAAAAAAACATGCAGCCCCATCAAAAAGTGGGCAAAGGACATGAACAGACACTTCTCAAAAGAAGACATTTATGCAGCCAAAAAACACATGAAAAAATGCTCACCATCACTGGCCATCAGAGAAATGCAAATCAAAACCACAATGAGATACCATCTCACACCAGTTAGAATGGCAATCATTAAAAAGTCAGGAAACAACAGGTGCTGGAGAGGATGTGGAGAAATAGGAACACTTTTACACTGTTGGTGGGACTGTAAACTAGTTCAACCATTGTGGAAGTCAGTGTGGCGATTCCTCAGGGATCTAGAACTAGAAATACTTTTTGACCCAGCCATCCCATTACTGGGTATGTACCCAAAGGACTATAAATCATGCTGCTATAAAGACACATGCACACGTATGTTTATTGTGGCACTATTCACAATAGCAAAGACTTGGAACCAATCCAAATGTCCAGCAATCATAGACTGGATTAAGAAAATGTGGCACATATACACCATGGAATACTATGCGGTCATAAAAAATGATGAGTTCATGTCCTTTGTAGGGACATGGATGAAATTGGAAATCATCATTCTCAGCAAACTATCTCAAGGACAAAAAACCAAACACCGCATGTTCTCACTCATAGGTGGGAATCAAACAGTGAGAACACATGGACACAGGAAGGGGAACATCACACTCTGGGGACTGTTGAGGGGTGGGGGCAGTGGGGAGGGATAGCATTAGGTGATATACCTAATGCTAAATGACGAGTTAATGGGTGCAGCGCACCAGCATGGCACATGTATACATATGTAACTAACCTGCACATTGTGCACATGTACCCTAAAACTTAAAGTATAATAATAATAATAATTAAAAAAAAGAAAAGGAGAACAGAGCAAATATATTGTCTTGTAAAAAGCCTGTTTTATACAATGACTATGAATGAGATCCTGGCATGCTCAGTCTATGGTGAGAAATTGTAACTGAAGCTGCACTCGTTCTATTTTATTATCATCTCTACTGTGCTATTATGTTTCTATTAGTAGTAGTTTTACTTTGACTTAATATCATCAGTAGCAATCTTCATAAGGAAAGAGTTTTATATTTAGATTGTAATTCCATTTATTGACATTTTAATATAATAGCACTTACCATATTCAAACTCTTTGTCTTACTTTTAATTTTGTTTATATTATGTCTTTCATCAGACACAAAGAATCATTATCTTACCTAAACAACAGACCTTGATTAGAAAAAAGGTAAACGATTCAGTTGACTATCACTGTCTTCAATTGGTTCTCAGTTTCCAACAATAATTGCGTTACACAACTAAATAATATGATACAATATGGGTAGGATACAAAGAATAATTTAATAATGTTTAACCTTGGTTGCTAGAGAATCCAGAAAAAATCCAAATAAATTTTGTAAAACTTAAGTTGGTTAATGTTAATAATTCATTTTATGTGAAATTAAACTTCAATATAGTCAGAAAACAAAAGATTCAATTAAAGAAATCACTTATTGTATGCAAACATCTTCTGCCTTGTGTTTTACTGAGTTCAAAATAGCTGGCTTTGAAAAAGAGGAATACATCAAGTAATGCTTATTAAGGCCGGGCTTCCTGGGTTCCGGATTTGGCAGAAAATTGAGAAGGAAGTTCTGAAAGTATTTTCTATACTATGCTGCTTCTTCTTTCTTTATTTTATTTATTTATTTATTTTTGAGACAGAGTCTCGCTGTGTTGCCCAGGATGGAATGCAGTGACGCGATCTTGGCTCACTGCAACCCCAACCTCCTGGGTTCAAGCGATTCTCCTGCCTCAGCCTCCTGAGTAGCTTGGATTTCAGGTGCGTGCCACCACGCCTGGCTAATTTTTGTATTTTCAGTAGAGACAGGGTTTTGCCATGTTGGCCAGGCTGGTCTCTAACTCCTGACATCAGGTGATCCACCCCTCTGGGCTTCCCAAAGTGCTGGGATTACAGATGTGAGCCACTGCCCCAGTCCTCTACTTTTTATGCTTCTGAGCTAGATCATAAAGCATTCCCACACTAGTGTTAGAAGTATCTGGCTTCATCGAAGGAACTTAGCAGCAGTTGGATATGCTTTGTGTTTGCCTGATGTTTTCTTTTGTACAAAAGTAAAATTCCTTCACACAGCATGAACGACACCTGGTTGTAAAGGTTTTGGTAGGGCTGCAACGAATTACAAAATACGTAAGTAGAGTATAGGTAAAATATTAAAAGAATGTTAGTAGTTTAGATGTCCGGCACCACATTCGTAGGTATAAGGATTAAAAATTTATTATTTTAGGCCGGGCACAGTGGCTCACGCCTGTAATCCCAGCACTTTGGGAGGCCGAGGCAGGCGGATCAGGAGATCAGGAGATCGAGAGCATCCTGGCTAACACGGTGAAACCCCGTCTCTACTAAAAAAAAAAAAAAAAAAAAAAATTAGCCGGACGTGGTGGCAGGTGCCTGTAGTCCCAGCTACTCGGGAGGCTGAGGCAGGAGAATGGCGTGAACCCAGGAGGTGGAGCTTGCAGTGAGCCGAGATCACACCACTGCTCTCCAGCCTGGGCAACAGAGCAAGACTACGTCTCCAAAAAAAAAATTATTATTTTAATGTTTAAGCCACAGTCTTTTTTGCCATAATACTTTTTCAGTTTTATCCTCTATGCTGTAGTTAAACCAGTTTTTCTGTTGTAGGGACTAAAATCTGTCTTCTTAGAATCAGGTAGCATTTCATTTCTTCTTTTTTTTTTTTTCTTAATGAATTCTCTTCAGGTTCTTGTACTTTTTATAAGATCATTCTGGGATCAGACTACACTGCTTTCAAATCTCTGTTCTTCACATCTTAGGTTGGTACCCTATAAAAATTACTTCATCAATCTAAGCCTCAAATATTTATTTTTAGCATATTATAAAATATGAGATAAATATACTGCACTATAATATATTATATAGCATATTATATATTATATAATGTATAATACAGTAGACACAATAATTAATTATTGTGTAATTAACACAAAATATTAATATGTTAATATAAACATAATTAATCATAGGGACAATCTCCGAAGATTTGCACTTAGGTTTAAACTATGTATAAATCTTAACACATTTTCTGGAAAATTAGTACTTCAAAACATTTAACGACTCTCCTCTTTCTTTTTATTTACCAACACTCTTCTCAACCCCATCTCTCACATATTCCCATGGCCCTCAAATGTAACATTTATAAATAAACACTCTGGGATTCTTAGAGCTTAGATTATCTAGAATAGATGGTAAAATGAGGGCAGATGGCTGTCAGAAACTGTGATAGCCAACATTCATGAGGAGATACAGGAAATGGACCATGAAGAATTGTGACCTTAATAGGCTTGAGAAGAGACAGAAGAACAGAGTCTGTTAGGGTATGAGCTGCCTGGATATTACCAACATACAAAACATATTCCTGAATATTTTTCTCAGCATAAGTCAACTTGGCACCTGAGGGCACTTGAAGTTTTAATTATCAGACCCCTACCCAGACGTACAGGCTTAAAATGTTCAAGATCCTCTCTAGGAGATATTTTTTGGGCATTAGTCTCTGAGAACCTCTTGTCCAGTCATATCTCTCACTTAAAATGCTGCTGTTGTCTCTGGAATAGGAGGAAAGAGCAGATAGCTGTTTCTCAGGAGACTTAACACGGCTCTAGGATTAACTACTCAATGACAGACTCCTTCTTCATGATATTGGCTCTTTTAATTACCCTTTGGAAAACTGCTGTTATTGTTTAACACTTAAGGATACTTTGTTCCAAGAGAAGTAACCAGCCTCCTTGGAGAAACTGCTAAATTTTCTGTTTAGGGTATACAATGAATCAATAATACATTGTTAGGTTTCTAACTGGCTAAAATATCTAAAAACAGTAACTGCAATTGATTGTAGCACATTGAATATGTAGAAGTTCATGTGTTCCTAATGATATTACAAAAGAGAGAGAAAGCCAGAAATTTCATGGATATATCTGAGTGCTTGTATTAGCCAGAAGATCTAGAAAGAAAATCGAAAAGGCAAGTTTTAACATGAACATCTCTTAAATGGATTATGTTTTTACTTTAATTTGTGTTGACGAATAGAATATCCCACTTCTAGTTAATGGACTTTTCAGTGTTGTTCTTTTTTGTTTTTAATCATTCCCAATATGAATATGTTGAATCCTCTTGTTTTCAGTAATTTCTACTTCACTTTTAATTTTCTTTTCAAATTGCTGCAAATATCACTCTAAGGCAAGCTGTGCTTTTTGGCTACACATTCTGACATCCTCCGAGCTGTGTGATCTTAACAGGTACCATTGTAACAGGAACAGAACATTCCACCAAACAGCATTTTATTGCTCTGTGATTCATATTCTCTGACATTCCTACTGTGCCTCTATCATGCTCCATCTTAATTAGTACAAATATAGACTTCATTGTTTTCACAGTCATTTTCAAATTTACTATAAAGACAACCCTAACACTACAAAATAGTTTTTGTCTTGAATTTACTTAACTATCATGTAAGAATGTCATTGACTTATGCATTAATTTACCATTCCTTTATTTGTTTGTACCTAAAAGCAGGTCACATACTCTTTCTGTCAAAGATAGATCATTCAGTAAAATAGAAGCCAATGTCAGCTCATTATAAAAAGAGAAATATGCTAAGAGTTTTTTAAAGTAATGCGTATTATAAACAATACTCATTATAATCATGAAATTATATTTCATAATGATAATTAGGAAAATGACAATGATGTTAATTCTAGTTGTTTGTTTTCCATATGCCCTTAACAGTGTAAAATGCTTTACATACAGTATTTCAGTTATACTGACAGCAATATTATAACGAAGCATATAATCAGCTTCATTTCATTTAAAAGAATTGCTAGTTAGAAAAGTAACTTCACATATAGACTATTACACAGCTGGTAAATGATAGGGCTGGTATTACGAGCTGGCCTAAAACTTTTCTAATTATCAGAAATTACTAGTCATTATTCAAATGTACAAGAATAAGCTATCCATGTATGCATAAAATAACAAAGGTAAATGAATATCTAGATAATCAGAAACTCAAATTCACTTCTTATATTAAAAAACAAAGATTGGGCCAGGCACGTTGGCTCACGCCTGTAATCTCAGCACTTTGGGAGGCCGAGGCAGGCGGATCAGGAGGTCAGGAGATCGAGACCATCCTGGCTAACACGGTGAAACCCCATCTCTACTAAAAATACAAAAAATTAGCCGGGCGTGGTGGTGGGCGCCTGTAGTCCCAGCTACTCGGGAGGCTGAGGCAGGAGAATGGAAT
The DNA here is from genome assembly GCF_029281585.2 of Gorilla gorilla gorilla. Lineage (NCBI taxonomy): Eukaryota > Metazoa > Chordata > Mammalia > Primates > Hominidae > Gorilla > Gorilla gorilla. The sequence continues at coordinate 45,295,271 of NC_073233.2, read as the reverse complement.
GAACCCGGGAGGCGGAGCTTGCCATGAGCTGAGATTGCGCCACTGCACTCCAGCCTGGACGACAGAGCGAGACTTTGTCTCAAAAAAAAAGATTGCTAGAGGCTCAACTTTTTTATGGATTGAGGCAAAACCTGTAAATATTTAATCATTTCTTTCATAACTGTTACTCACAAGTTTATTAAAACTTGGTGATTGTCAAAAACACTGATTGCTTCCTAGGAAAAACTAGCTAAGTTGATTAATACCTGTCTTTTTTTGTCAAATATGTCATCAGAAAAAATGTTTTATATTTATGTTTATGGATACATAATAGTGGTACATATGTATGGCATGCATGTAATATTTTGATACAAAAATAAAATAAAAATAATAAATATTTAAAAAAATATTTTGGAGAAATGAGGAAAAAGAGAATGGTAATAAAATTGGCTCTTAAATCTATTAGTCATTATTTGTTTCAGTCTATGTAATGAAAGATTAACAACTACAAGTTTATACCCTTGTTTCTCAAAATGTAGTTCTCCACTGAATAGATTTTAGATTTTATATTTCTGGTCTCATGTCCTAGTAAATCAAAATTAAAGTTTGAGGCCTATAAGTATAGATTGTTAACGAGCACCCCAGGTGATCCCAGTATATTTGTTTGAGAATCAATGCTTTAAACTTCTAAGGTAAAATTAACATTCAGCCAGATTAAATTATCATAAAAATGCAGCAACTGGCAAATGTTTAATAGGCACCTTATTAAAAGAAGCTTTTCCTTTCACACAATGAGGACTCACAATCCATTAACCCCCATCTGTGTCTGCTCAATTCACAGCTAGACTTAAAAATAAAAACAACACTTACATAGAAGAGCCTCAGGCCAGAAACAAAGCTCACAGGAGTTTAATAGTATCTTAAGGCTCAAAATATATGACATTGAATTAAAAAGCAAAAACATAAATAGGGTTGGGAGATGGAGGAAAAAAAGAATTTCCTCTTTTGCCTTTATCACAGAGACGGCAATAAAAATAAAAGAGCCTTGCTATTCATTTTGAACCTTTGAATGTGGTAACTTCCAGTGAATCTGTATATTTTTATATCCCCCCCAAATCGGCCAATTAATTGCTTTGACTTTTGCCTCCTAGAGAGAATGAATTCTTTAATAATAACTTTTAAAAAGCTATAATTTTATTCTTGATCTTTGAATGTTTCCCACTAAGCCTATTTCATGCTGATGCAGGGCCAGCAGCCCTCCCTCCTATTATCGTTAATGAGGCTAAGACTCTCAGTAATGGGAGAATGACCTTGTTTAAACAGTAGTTATTCATCCAATTGGCTCTGATGAAAACGTGTGGAATCATTAATGGAATAAATGATTGCACAACAGATACCAATAGTGAAACAATGTTTATAAAGAAGGATGATAAAACCGTTGCATCCTTTCTCCTTGAAGTATCCAACCTAGAGTGGACAGTCATTTAATTTACGCTTATATAAAGCAGCTACTTGGCATTTCAGCCAAAGGATTATGTCAGAAAACTGTTAATGGCTATCTGTAGTTTTAAAGAGCTCAGTATATTTGCTGCATGACCAAGCATCATACACATGGTTGAGTTGACTATATTATCTATAATAAGACTTACTATGGTCTATAGCTCCTGGTGTTCATATGCAAACCCAAGTTTATGATACATGAAGATAATCTAAATTATTCTTGCTGTGGTCTTTTGCTGCTTTTATACTTAAGTGTTTTAGGGGGCTTTCTTGCATTAAATATTTGAAAAATGTGTTCAATAATTTGGGGACGGATAAACATTTCAGTATTAGACATTTCAGTGTAATGGATTTATTTTATAGAATTGTTTATATTTTATTTTTATTAAAAATTATTTAATAGAATCCTATATGAAATCATACAAACATAAAACAAAATAGCCCTTAATTTTGAGTGGCTATTTATTCAACAACACAACTATTTTCTTTCTTTTTTTTTTTTTTTGAGACAGAGTCTCATTCTGTCGCCCAGGCTGGAGTGCAGTGGCACAATCTCGACTCACTGCAACCTCCACCTCCTGGGTTCAAGCAGTTCTTGTGCCTCAGCCTCCCGAGTAGCTGGGATTACAGGCACACACCACCACCCTTGGTTAATTTTTGTATTTTTTTAGGGGAGACAGGGTTTTGCCATGTTGGCCAGGCTGGTCTCAGACTCCTGACCACAGGTGATCCTCCTGCTTCAGCCTCCCTAAGTGCCTCAGCCTCTATTAAGTGCTGGGATTACAGGCGTGAGTCACTGTGCCTGGCCAACACAACTATTTTCTAAACAGTCTCTTTATAGGCATGAAGAGTAATTGTTATAAATGTTAAGATGGAATTAAGTTTTTAAACTACATCTGTATATTTTTCAGATTTCTTATAAACGTGTTAAATTTAATATTTCAATGACATTTTACCTTCTAGATGCATTTTTGACCTAATGATTACAAATTAATTTTCTATCAGTCAAAATGTTTGTGCCCTCATAATCCTTCTTTTTTCTAAAAGAAACACAAAATTCGGTTTACATATTACAGGTAGTTGTTTAGTTTCAAATTTGGATATTATGAAAGTATCAGATGCAGCAATTTATCTTAAAAATGTTTCCATCTCTCCAGGACAGAGGCATGGAAGCTGTCTTTCCTGAGTTAACTTAAACACAAAAGGTTATGTTTCTTAATTTTTATGGATGCTTGAAGAAGTTCAGCAAAATCAAGAACATGGTTTCATATATAGTTCAGATTAGCACCCCCTTCTCCAACTTTCCTGAAACACAATATAATATTGAAATGTACATTCAATTATTTCTGCATTATAAAAATCATTAATATTTTTAGTTTCTGATTTTTTTCTATTCTGTTTTTAAAGCTTTTTTTTCCCAAAACGTTTGTTAGGTTTTCTTGCTTCTCCATATTTATTAGATTTTTTAGTATGTTTCACTGTTTGTATTCTTCATTCTGATTCCCTGTGACTAATTATTCTCTGTGACTAATTTGAATTTTGTCATGTATATTCTGTTCTATTTGACTTTCAGAATTATTAGTTTCTAATGAAAACAGAGACACAACATACCAGAATCTTTGGGACTTAGCTGAAGCATAGTTAAGAGGAAAGTTAGTAGCACAAAACAGCTACATCAAGAAGTTAGAAAGGTCTCAAATTAACAACCTAACACTCACCTATAGGAACTAAAGAAATGAAACCAACACCAGAGCTAGCAGAAGAAAAGAAATAACTAAAATTAGAGCAAGACTGAATGAAATTGAGATGCAAAAATCTATACAAAAGATTACAGAAATCCAAAGTTGGTTCTTCAAAAGAATAAACATGATAGATCACTAGCTAGATTAACAAAGAAAAAAGAGAAGATGCAAATAAGCACAAAAGAAAAATCACAAAAGTGATGTAAAACTGACCCTAGAGCAATACAAAAAAATCTTCAGAGAGTACTACAAACACCTCCATGAACACAAACTAGAAAACCTAGAAGAAATGGACAAATTCCCAGAACACAACTTTCTGATATTGAATCAGGAAGAAGTGCAAACCATGAGTAGGCCAATAAAGAGTTAGAAAATTGAATCTGTAATAAGAAACCTACCAACAACAACAACAACAACAAAAAGCCCTTGGCCACATAGATTCACAACCAAATTCTACCAAATATACAAAGAAGAACTGGTACCAATCCAAATGAAATTTTTCCAAAAAATAAGAAAAGTAGGACTCAGCCCTAACTCATTTTACGAAACCAGCATGATTCGGATATCAGCTCCTGGCAGACAAACACATACACACACATTAAAAGAAAACTTTAGTCCAATATCTCTAATGAATATAGACCCAAAAATCTTCCACAAAAATATTAGCAACCAAATCCAGCAGCACATCAAAAAGTTAATACACAATGATCAAGTAGGCTGTATTCTTGGAATGCAAGGTTGCTTCAACAGATACAAACCACTAAATGTGATTAACCACTTAAACAAAATTAAAAAGAAAATCAGGTGATCATCTCAATAGGTGATGATAGGGCTTTCAATAAAATTCCACATCCCTGTATGTTAAAGACCCTAAACAAATAATTAGATGTTGAAAGAACACACCTCAAAATAACAAGAGCCACCTATGGCAAACCCATAGCTGACATCATGCTGAATGGGAGAATGTAGAACATTTCCATTAAGAACTTGAACAAGGCAAACATGTATCTTCTCACCACTCGTATTCAACATAGTACTGGAAGTCCTAGCCAGAGCAATCAGGCAAGAGGAAGAAAGAAAAACCATCCAAATAGAAAGAGAGAAAGTCAAGTTATCTGTCTCTATGGATTATATGATTCTAAACTTAGAAAACCCTAGAGACTGTGCCAAAAGGCTCCTAAATTCTAATAAACTTCTGTAAATTTCAGGATACAAAATTGTTGGGCAAAAATTAGTAGCATTTTACACACCAGTAATGTTCAAGCTTAAAGCCAAATCAAGAACCCAATACCATTTGCAATAGCCACAGAAAGAATAAAATTCCTAAAAATACAGATAACCAAGGAGGTGAAAGATCTCTACAATGAGAATTATGAAACACGCCTGAAAGAAATCAGAGATGACAAAAACTCATGGAAAAATATTATGTGCTCATGGATAGAAATAATTAATATTGTTAAAATGGCCATACTGCCCAAAGCAATTTACAAATTCAATGATATTTCTATCAAACTACCAATGACTTTTTTCACAGAATTACCAAAAAAAAAAAAATCTGAAATTGATATGGAACCAAAAAGGAACTGAAACAGCCATAGCAATTCTAAGCAAAAAGAATAAAGCTGAAGTCATCACATTACCTGACTTCAAACTATACTACAAAGCTATAGTAACCAAAAGAGCATGGTACTGGTAGAAGAGTAGACACATATACCAATGCAACAGGATACAGAACCCAGAAATAAAGCTGCACACCTACAGCCATATGGCCTTCAACAAAGTCAACAAAAACAAGCAATGAGGAGAGAACTCCCTACTCAATAAATGGTGCTGTAATAACAGGCCAGCCATATGTAGAAAAATAATACTAGACCCCTATCTTTCACCATACAAAAAAATTAACTCAAGATGAAATAAAGGCTAAATGTAAGACCTAAAACTATAAAAATCCTAGAAGAAAATCTAATAAATACCATTCTGGACATCAGCCTTGGCAAAGAATTTAAGACTAAATCCCCAGAAGCAACTGCAACAAACATAAAATTTGACATGTTAGACTTAACTAAAAAACTTCTGCATAGCAAAAGAAACTATCAACAAAGTAAATAGACAACCTATGAAATGGGGGAAAATATTAGCAAAAAATGCATCTGACAAAGGTCTAATGTTCAGAATCCATAAGAAACTTAAACAATTTAATAAGCAAAAATCAGATAAATTCATTACAAAATTGGCAAAGGATATGAACAGACACTTCTCCTTAGAAGACATACATGTGGCCAACAAATATATGAAAAAATGCTCAATATCACTAATCATCAGAGAAATGCAAATCAAAACCAAAATGAGATATCATCTCTTACAGGTCAGAAAGTCTATTATTAAAAAGCCAAAAAATAATACATGTTGGCAAGGTTCTAGAAATAAGGGAACACTTATACAATGGTGAGAATGCAAATTTGTTCAGTCCTTAGGGAAAGCAGTTTGGAGACCTCTCGAACTTAAAACAGAATTGCCATTTGATCCAGCAATGCCATTACTGTGTATATGCTCAGAGATAAATTGTTCTACCAAAGACACACATATACTCATATGTTAATCACAGCACTATTTACAATGGTGAAGATATGGAATCAACTTAAATGCCCATTAGTGGTGGATTGGATAAAGAAAATGTGGTACATATACACCATGGAATACTACACAGTCATGGAAAAGAACAAAGCTGTGTCCTTTGCAGCAACGTGGATGGAGCCAATTCATGCAGGATCAGAAAACCAAATACTGCATGTTCTCACTTATAAGTGGGATCTAAATACTAAATATTTAATAACATAAAGGTGAGAACAATAGGCACTGGGAGAAGGATAGGAGGGCAGGAGAGTTGAAAAACTATTTGGAGCTATGCTCACTATCTGGGTGATAGGATCATTCATACACCAAACCCCAGTGACGCAAAATTTACCCATGTAACAAACCTGCATATGTACCCACCAACCTAAAAGTTGAAAAAAATAAAAAGAATTATTAGTTTCATGACAATAGAATATTAGTCCTATATGTATTTCATTCACTTTTTAATCTTCTTTCTCATCTTACTTTGCTGATTTATAATTTTATTTTTGAATTTTCTTCTCTGAATTTTGTTCTTATTACCTTTTATAATTATTTTGAATAACATGTTTTAGAAGATTAAAATAAAAACCAGTTAATTTGTACATAAATCTCCAAAATCTAATATGGAAATGTAATTATAATTTATTTTCTGATTATTTAGGAAGAAGGTACCTCAAACTTCATTAACATTAATCTCTATTTTGTTTGTTTGTTTTTGTTTTGTTTTGCTTTGCTTTTTTTTGAGACAGAGTCTCGTTCTGTCACCCAGGCTGGAGTGCAATGGCGTGATGTAGGCTCACTGCAGCCTCCGCCTCCTGGGTTCAAGTGATTCTCCTGCCTCAGTCTCCCAAGCAGCTGGGATTACAGGTGCGCACCACTGCTCCCAGCTAATTTTTTTGTATTTTTAGTAGAGACAGGGTTTCACCATGTTGTCCAGGCTGGTCTCAAATTCCTGACCTCAGGTGATCCACCTGCCTCGGCCTCCCAAAGTGCTGGGATTACAGGTGTGAGCCACCTCGCCCGGCCCCCTATTTATGTTTTTGTTAGTAAAATCTTATGAAGTTTGTGCCTTTGTAAGTACAACATGAATTACTTATTAATGACAAATATGACAACAATGCAACATAATACTAGTGGTACTTATTTTTAGTATTTCAAATCCCCAAATATGCAACAAATTTATTTGGGTATATGTTTTATTAGTGTAAAGTTAATTATTTAAATATTATGTAATAATTTGCCCTGGGATTCTGTATTTTTTGTGGCCTTTGTCTCTGGTCAATTAGTTGATTTTCCCCCCTGTAAACTCATAGTTTCTCTCATACTGATTGTTTTATAAATTCTTAAGATTAATTAGCAAAATATTCATAATTTCTAGGAAAAAATAATGTTACGCATATTAATTTTTAGAGTCAATAGAATTGAAACAAATAATAATGAATATGCTCTTTGCCTGTAAGGAATTTTACTGCAGTGTCATAATCAAGAGTTCAGATCCTTGATAAGACCTGGCTGTAGCCTTATCTCTGTCATACACTCTTAGTACGTAAATAATTTTTAAGGTATGAGCCTAATTTAACTCATTTATAAATGCGGCATGGCAATATTATCTAACATATGGGAAAATTCCTACCACATGAGATGATGTTACACAGTGCCTGATGTATAAAGACCCAAAATTATTAAGTCATATGTTTTTATCACTGTCACAAACTATCAAGTCTTAAAAGGCAATTTTGTTCTTCACAAAAGCTGTTTCTCATATTATTTCTGGTGCTGTTTCCATACAATATTTAAGGTTTTTTCTATATATATAATAAAGAAAAAGTTCATTTTTATTAAATTTCAATGTATTAGTTATTATATGTATACCTTTATTTTATTGGACAAAAATTGTTTCCAATACCTCAGGCAATTTTAGTCTACTGATGACCCATTTGCCTCATAAAGTTTAATGTAGGCTTTGATAAAAACATAATAATACTTTCCTTTTGGATCCAAAGTTTTAGTTGTACTATGGCTTTGTTGAGGGATATTTTAATGGTATTTAAGATCTCTGCTATATATCACTCTAAAAGTGAGTTCAAATTTAGTCACCTTCCTATTGTCTCTGACAAAGAAAAGGATTAGACCTCAATCTGATGATGATAAGTAACTAAATTCGAGCTTTCTTCAGTGACTTTTTTTTTCTTTTCCTTTTTTTTTTTTTGATGTCTGCGTGGAGCAAGGCTGCCTTGAGTCATAATCTCTTTGAGTTCAGTAACTAAGAGGATTAGGCCAGGTCAGTGTTTAACTTTAAACCCATGAAAAATGGTCTAGGATTTATGAGAAATGTTCAGGATGTATCACTGGTTGATATTTTTCTACTCTGAGTTTGAAAAGCAGAGATGATATCAGCAGCATGAATTGATTTTTTTTTCTTTTTTTGGTAATTTGGTATGTTCAGGAATTTAACAAGTTGAATCTGTATTTTTGAAATGCCTAAATGTCTCTAAAATTCACCTTATGGCTTGACTGTAAGATATATTTCTATACAAGTAAGTTCCCTGGTTTGGCTTTTACACATTATTTCCAAATCACTCCATCTTCAAAAGAGGTTCAGTAATATTAAACACCTTTAAGTAAAATCTCCTTTATTCTCTGAGTCTCAATTTCTTTAACTATAAACAAATAATTAATAAGTTCCAGCCACAGAGTTATAAAAATTACAAAAACTTCAAGAAATATAATATGCAAAAGCTGCTTCAATCTTATTTATTAACTTGGTATATTAATTACTTGTACATTTGTTCAGTCTTGTTATTAATAATTCAACTTTTATATTTTTAATTTTTTAACATATATTTATAGCCTATATTACATAAGGAACTATTTAGTGCACAGTATCTTTAAATGGTTCACTGTGACTAATAATTACGTTAAAGAGTCATAGTGAATCAATGAAACTTTCCTTAGTGTGCTACATACAAAACCACACAATTATCAGTAAACATAAAAACTAAAACCTACTTGTCAATGAGGGTTTGAGTAACAACTTAATTTAATTAATATTTGAGGCAGATTTTGTTTGTTATTATCAATTTAGTACAGTTATTTATTTTTTCTCATCTTTTTTCTATATTTGCAGTTAACTACCTACAGATGCAACTTTGACTACTCTTAACTTCTAGTAGCCACCTAGTCCAGTTCAACTCACTGTTGATTAACAGAGAACAGGAATCTCCTTAATAAGACTAGATAAAGGCTGGGCACAGTGGCTCACGCCTGTAATCCAACACTTTGGGAGGCCAAGGCAAGCAGATCACCTAAGGTCAGGAGTTCGAGACCAGCCTGACCAACATGGCAAAACCCCATCTCTACTACTAATAAAAAATTAGCCTGGCGTGGTGGCATGTGCCTGTAATCCCAGCTACTCGGAAGGCTGAGGCAGAAGAATCACTTGAACCTGGGAGGTGGAGGTTGCAGTGAGCTGAGATCAGGCCACTGCACTCCAGAGTGAGACTCTGTCTCAAAAAAAAAAAAAAGAAAAGATCAAAATGGATGTTCTGGATAACAAACTTCTTGTCTTTCTTCACTATTCTGCTTTCTGAAATTATATGTAAAACGTCTCAGGGATATGTGCATGCTGACAAAACAAAAGATCCATTTTTGTTATTTTAACCTTATTCAAAATCTTTTGCTATCTGAGGAGCCTACAAATTATCTTGAGAATGAAGCCGGGCCATACTAATACTTTCTGGTAATATGTGACAACTTGATTAAAAAATTCTTACCGTGGCATTTAAGTTACAGTATTTCCCTTTATTTTACTAATATGTTAGGGACTTAACGCAAATTCTGATACCACTCAGTTGTTTTTATTCAAATGCATGCTTTCATAGTGATAGTTATGTTAATATTTAATAATTTGGTTTAAATTCCCATTGAAATTAAATGTAACACTCTCAATATACAGAGTTAGGCAATCAATTACATGTGCCAATTTTTATCAGAATTTTATTTTCTACATTTTTGGTATGCTTAGAAAGCTTATTCATATACAAATACAATCTATAAAAATTATACTTTTCTAATTATCATTAGAAACATAATTTGACAGTAAAAGCAAAAAAAAAAAAAAATCTGGGCAGTTTCATCACTGAAAAATCTAACCTTTTCAAATTAGTTTCAAATTAGTTTCTGCCAAACTTGCCTTTTCACTTTTTTGCTGTTTACCAATATACTAAACAGAAAACTTGGATGCTCCCAAATCCAGAAGAGATAAGCAGTAACACATTCATTAATAAAGGACATCTTTTAATTTTTGTGCCAAACTGTAATTAATGTTTGAACTAACATATATTTTGTCATTACTTTATATTAGAAAAATATCATATATCTGATATGTCCAAATAATTGAAATTTTTCATCTTGGTTTTTTTCCAATTTCAGTAATAGCAATAACAGAATGATAGTTATCAGAAAGAATATAAGAAAAATATGAGAAAGAAAGTAAGAAGAAAGTATGGATTATTAGTTAACAAATACGTATCATCTTAAATAAAGTGAAAACCAAGTTTAAGGTTAATGCATTCTGATATATGCATTCATTTCACGAATATAAAATTTATTACAAATAATTAGCCAATTAACCATAAGCTAATTAGAACATATGTCTAAAATACTTCATTAGAAGTGTCTTTATTATACTTACTATAGTTTATAAGTATGTAAGTTTTTAAACTGTGAAGATTTAAAATGAAAGATTTTCTAAGTTTAAACATATTTATTATGACAACATATTCTACAATATAGTGGAGAGAAAACTTTTATACCTTTCAGGTATAGTATTTTTGAAAATCCAGATGATATATTTAAATATATATATATATATTTTTTTTTTTGTTGTTGTTGTTAGACGGGAGTTTCACTCTGTCGCCCAGGCTGGAGTGCAGCAGCGGCGCCATCTCTGCTCACTGCAAGCTCCACCTCCCAGGTTCACACCATTCTCCTGCCTCAGCCTCCTGAGTAGCTGAGACTACAAAAGGCGCCGGCCACCACGCCCAGCTAATTTTTTGTATTTTTAGTATAGACGGGGTTTCACCGTGTTAGCCAGGATGGTCTCTATCTCCTGACCTGGTGATCCACCCGCCTCTGCCTCCCAAAGTGTAAAATGTATTTTTAAGTGAATTATTGAGCTGCCACAAAACATTTTCCTCATAATTTTATGTATTTTTGTCATTTATTATCCACCAACTTGAGATGACTCGATGTTCCTTGGCTTACAGGGATATTCTCTTAATTCACTTTTCATCATTTTTTTTTTATTTTTGCAAAAAATCTTAACTTTAAAATTTACTTTAACATAGGCTGTGATCGATAATGCCACCAGGAAACTGGGAGAGAAAAATAAAATCAATAAAATCCTTTTATAGTGGAATACAATTTTAAACCAGACCTAAAATGATTCCAAGACATAGGTCTAAAATCGCCAAGGGAAAAACAAAAAGGAAATAATGCACTGAAACTGAGAGCCAGAATAAATAAGCAAGTGTAGTGTGACACCCTCAAAGGCTTCAGAAAGTGAAATTATCAAGAAGGCATAAAACAATAAACTTAATGGATATTAGGAAATAAAATAAAACCTTAAATGCAACTAAAACTAAACAACTCAAATGCCCATAAACTGATGAATGAATAAACAAAATATGACAACTTCATACAATGGAATATTATTTGACATAAAAAGGAATAAATGTGAAGAAAACAGTCACAAAAATCACATATTGTATAATTCTATTTATATAAAATGTCCAGAATAGAAAATTTATAGAGATGAAATTAGATCAGTGGTTGCTTAGGGTCTGGAGAAGCATAGAGGATTAGAAGTGTGATAGTTAAGGCATATGGGGTTTCTTCTAGGCTGATAAAAATCTTCTCAATTTGACTGTGGTGATAGTGTACATGTCTGTGAATATACTAAAAACCATTTAATTCTACACTTTACATAGGTGAATTTTATGGTATGTGAATTGTATGTAAATAAATATATTTAAATATTTTCTATATATGCAAAAGACAAATGAAGAAAGAAAAAAAGAGAAAGGAAAGAGGCGGAAGGAGGGAGGTAGAGAAGGAAGAAGGAAGGAAGGGAGGGAGGGAGCGAGAGAAGGAAGGAAGGAAGGAAGGGAGGGAGGGAGGGAAGGAGAGGAAAGCCAAGAAAAAAATGTGATTCTGTATTCCAAAAATAGCCAACAGAACTAACCTCAGAATATAGGATACAATGTTAGATTTTACAGAAAATGCATTTTAATTAGCTATTAAAAATATGTTCAATGATATAAGATAAAATAAGATCATAATATGTGAATAGATGAGGAATTCTGCAGAGAAATAAAAAATGTTTTTTAAAGATAATAAAATTTCTTAGAATTAAAAAATAAAATACCCAAAATAAACACTCCTCTGAATGGCTTTAATAGGAGATTGAAGACGACAGAAGTAAGCGTTGGTCAATTTGAAGACAGATCAATAGGAAGTATACAATCTGAAGAGCAGAGAAAAAAATTATTGAAAACTGTTTAACAGAGCTTCAATGACTTGTGGAATTAAGCAACATTAAGCAGTCTAAATTTCTGGAGATAGAGTGAAATGGGAAAAAAATAAAAATTTGAAAATATTGATTGAAAACTGTGTAATGTGTCATACAGATACAACACAATTTAAACACTCATTCTAATAATAATGAATATTTGGTTGGTATTCAATTTTATTTGCTACTAATTATGCTGCAAGATTTCTGTAGTCTATGATATGCATGTGGGAGCTTAAACTGACTGTTATTTTGTAGGATATTTGCCTGTACAAATTAGTAGTTATTTGTCTCTTCCATGCAAGTAATCCTGGTGAGTCTAACTCTAGCTACATAACTGAAGAAAAACAATTACACTATATCTCTCTGTACAAAAAGAAAGTTGTTTAGGATGGAGTCAAAGTTTAAGTTGATGAAGTCCCTTGCTTTCACAGTTCCTTCCCAATAAATATATTAACAATTATGTTATTTTCTTGAGATATTTTATTTTGGGTTTCTGTCTCTTGCAGTGATAAAATTGTTGGGTTAACACAGAAGACAAAATAAAAATAGCAAATAATTTTTTCTTAAAACCAACTAAAGGTGTCCAGCTCTATTTACTCTATGATTCCTAATTGATTTAATATCACAATCAAGTGCTTATCATCTAGTCATAATCAGTTACCAAAAACTAAGAATAGCCTTTCTCTCACCTCAGTCAATCTCTACCCAGGAGACATAAAGTGTTAACTATATTGAACAAGTAGTTTTATGTTAATCATGAGTGTGATGGTTAATATGTAGTGTCAACTTGATTGGATTTTAGGATGCAAAGTATTATTCCTGGGTGTGTCTGTGAGGGTGTTGCCAAAGGAGATTAACATTTGAGTCATTGGGCTGGGAAAAGCAGACCCACTCTTAATCTGTGTGGGCACCATCTAATCAGCTGCCAGCATGGCCAGAATATAAAGGCAGGAAGAAAAAAAAAAAAAAAGAAAAAAAAAGAAAAGAAAAGAAAACAAAACAAAACAAAAAACATGAAAAGACTAGACTGGCATAGCCTCCCAGCCTACATCTTTCCCATGCTGGATGCTTCCTGCCATCGAACATTGGACTGCAATTTCCTCAGCTTTTGAACTCTTAGACATTCCATCACAGACTGAAGGTTGCACTGTTGGCTTCCCTACTTTTGAGGGTTTGGGGACCAAACTGGCTTCCTTGCTCCTCAGCTTGTAGGTGGCCTATTGTGGGACTTCACCTTGAGATCATCTGAGTCAATACTCCTTAATAAAAAGAAGTTTTTTTTCATTTATAGTTTAAAAAGAGTAATGTTTCATTTACATATACATCTATCCTATTAGTTCTGTCCTTCTAGAGAACCCTAATACAATGAGTGAGTAAATAGAAGGTAAGTAACTCAGCAGAGATTATTGTTTAATAAATATATAATATAAGATATTTTAATATAAAGAAATATATATTTTCTCTAGCTACATTTCCCATTTTTTATCTTTATGCTTAAGTATATAAAAATTATAAAATTTATAGAGTATTTGTCAAAATTACACAGAAGCACTTCTTTTTTTGAGCAGAAGCATTAGAAAATTCTAATTACAATAAGTTTTCTATGAATAACAGTTTTTTAGCAACCATATTTAATAGTGGCCTAATGTAATTGAAAGAGTTACTAAAATACTACTTCCCTTAAATTAAAATTTTAATCTTGAACTTTTAGGTAATTTTGTGTTAGTTTAAAGTTATAGAAAAATATTTATTAGAAGCAGAATACTATTAAACTGAAACTTACCATATAGAAATATAAAACCTTCAGACTGTATCTTAATTAGCTAAATAGTAGGCATTATTATTTTTAAATCCCTTAGGCAAAGTAGGAGATCCTCTGTCATGACAATGTAAATTTGCTGATGAGATTGAGTGTTTCTGCAAAAAACTGTTTTGAGTGTTTCTGCAAAAAATACTTATCAGGACTAGATAATGTTGAATTGTAATCTCAAAGAGAAATGTCATATGGGCAGGATGTCAAATAAAGAAAAAATGGGTCAGGCATGGTTCACATCTGCAGTCCCAATGATTCAGGAGGCAGAGGCTGAGGGGATTACTGGAGGCCAGGAGTTTGAGACTAGCCTGGACAACATAGGGAGACCCCCATCTCTAAAAAATGTAAAAAGATAGCTGAGTGTGATTGTACTTCTGCAGTACTTGCTACTCAGGAAGCTGAGGTGGAGGAGTCACTTGAGCCCAGGAGTTCAAGTTTACAGTGAACCATAATTGTGCCACTGCATTCTACCTTTGGTGACAGAGAGAGACTCTCTCTTTAAAAAAAAAAAAAAAAAGAAAGAAAAAGAAAAATACAAAAAGAAAGTAAGAGACACTTGGAATCTGAAGAAATTATGAAGGTAAATGCAGCTAGAATCCAAGAAAAAGATAAGAAAGAAAACGAAGGCATATTTGAAGATAAAATAACAAAGAATTTTTCAATGCTGATAAAATACCATGCCAGAGATTTAAAACCTCTATAATTGCCTAGCAGAATAAATACAAAGAAAACCTTGCCTAGGCTCATCTTAGGAAATCTGCTGAAAATCAAAGATAAAAATAACTTATTAAAAGTAGCAAGAAAATAAAGGCAAATGACTTGCAGTAATAAAATAATGGAAACCACTGTACAAAGAAATATAATTTTTAAAAGTCCGAAAGAAAATTACTCAACTTAGATTTCTATGTGCAATAAAATATCCTTCAAAATTCAAAAGGTGGATTCCCAGGCAAGATGGCCAAATAGGAACAGCTCCGCTCTGCAGCTCCCAGCAAGACCAATGCAGAAGGCAGGTAATTTCTGCATTTCCAACTGAGGTACTCAGTTCATCTCATTGGGACTGGTTAGACAGTGGGTGCAACCCACAGAGGGCGAGCAGAAGCAGGGTGGGGCGTCACCTCACCCAGGAAGTAAAAGGGGTCAGGGAACTCCCTCCCCTAGCCAAAGGAAGCCATGAGGGACCCTGCAGTGAGAGATGGTGTATTCTGGCCCAGATACTATGCTTTTCGCATGGTCTTCACAACCCACAGACCAGGAGATTCCCTTGGGTGCCTATGCCACCAGGGCCCTGGGTTTCAAGCACAAAACTGGGCAGCCATTTGGGCAGACACCAAGCTAGCTTCAGCAGTTTTTTTGTACCCCAGTAGCATCTGGAACACCAGCGAGACAGTACCACTCACTCCCCTGGAAAATGGGCTGAAGCCAGGGAGCCAAGTGGTCTACCTCAGCAGATCCCACTCCCATGGAGCCCAGCAAGCTAAGATCCACTGGCTTGAAATTCTCACTGCCAGCACAGCAGTCTGAAGTCTACCTGGGACGCTTGAGCATGGTGGGGGGAGGGGCATCCACCATTGCTGAGGCTTGGGTAGGCGGTTTTTCCCTCACAGTGTAAACAAAGCTACTGGGAAGTTCAGACTCTGCAAAGCAGCTGTGGGCAGACTGCCTCTCTAGATTCCTCCTCTCTGGGCAGGGCATCTCTGAAAGAAAGGCAGCAGTCCCAGTCAGGGGCTTATAGATAAAACTCCCATCTCCATGAGACAGAGCATCTGGGGGAAGGGGTGGCTGTGGGCGCAGCTTCAACAGACTTAAACGTTCCTGCCTGCCAGCTCTGAAGAGAGCAGCAAATCTCCCAGCACAGGCTAGAGCTCTGGTAAGGGACAGACTACCTCCTCAGCTGGGTCCCTGACCCCATGCCTCCTGATGAAGAGACACCTCCCAGCAGGGGTGGACATACACCTCATACAGGAGAGCACTGGCTGGCATCTGGCGGGAGCCCCTCTGGGACGAAGCTTCCAGAGGAAGTAGCAGGCAGCAATCTCTGCTATTCTCCAGCCTCTGCTGGTGATATCCAGGCAAATAGAGTCTGGAGTGGACCCCCAGCAAACTCCAGCAGACCTGCAGAAAAGAGGCCTGAGTGTTAGACGGAAAACTAACAAACAGAAAGCAGTAGCATCAATATCAACAAAAAGAATGACCACGCAAAAACTCCGTCTGAAGGTCACCAACATCAAAGACTAAAGGTAGATAAATCCACAAAGATGAGGAAAAACCAGCGTAAAATGCAGAAAATTCCAAAAAACAGAATGCCTCTTCTCCTCCAAAGGATCACAACTCTTCGTCAGCAAAGGAACAAAACTGGACAGAGAATGAGTTTGATGAATTGACAGGAATAGGCTTCAGAAGGTGGATAATAACAAACTCCTCCAAGCTAAAGGAGCATGTTCTAACCCAATGCAAGGAAGCTAAGAACCTTGATAAAAGGTTAGAGGAATTGCTAACTAAAATAACCACTTTAGAGAAGAGCATAACTGACATGATGTAGCTGAAAAACACAGCATGAGAACTTTGTGAAGCATACACAAGTATCACTAGCCAAATCGATTAAGCAGAAGAAAGGATATCAGAGATTGAAGATCAACTTAATGAAATAAAGCATGAAGACAAGAGTAGAGAAAAAAAGAATGAAAAGGAATGAACAAAGCCTCCAAGAAATATGGGACTATGTGAAAAGACCAAACCTACATTTGATTGATGTACCTGAAAGTGACGGAGAGAATGGAACCCAGCTGGAAAACACACTGCAGGATATTATTCAGCAGAACTTCCCCAACCTAGCAAGACAGGCCAACATTCAAATTCAGGAAATACAGAGAATGCCACAAAGATATTCCATGAGAAGAGCAACCCCAAGACATATAATCATCAGATTCACCAAGGTTGAAATGAAGGAAACAATGTTAAGGGCACCCAGAGAGAAAGGTCAGGTTACCCACAAAGGGCAGCCCATCAGACTAACAGCATATCTCTCTGCAGAAACCCCGCAAGCCAGAAGAGAGTGGGGACCAACATTCAACATTCTTAAAGAAAAAGAATTTTCAACCCAGTATTTCCTATCCAGCCAAACTAAGCTTCATATGTGAAGGAGAAATAAAATCCTTTGCAGACAAGCAAATGCTGAGGCATTTTGTCACCGCCAGGCCTGCCTTACAAGAGCTCCTGAAGGAAGCACTAAATATGGAAAGAAAATAATTGTACCAGCCACTGCAAAAACACACCAAATCATAAAGGCCATCGACACTCTGAAGAAACAGTATCAATGAATGAGCAAAATAACCAGCCAGCATCATAATGACAGGATCAAATTCACACATAGCAATATTAACCTTAAATGTAAATGGGCTAAATGTCCCCATTAAAAGGCACAGACTGGCAAATTGGATAAAGAGTCAGGACCCATCAATGTGCCATATTCAGGAGACCCATCTCACATGCAAAGACACACATAGACTCAAAATAAAGGGATGGAGGAAGATTTACCAAGCAAATGGAAAGCAAAAAAAGCAGGGGTTGCAATCCTAGTCTCTGATAAAACAGACTTCAAACCAACAAAGATCAAAAGAGACAAGGCCATTACACAATTGTAAAGGGATCAATGCAACAAGAAGCGCTAACTATCCTAAATATATATGCACCCAATACAAGAGCACCCAGATTCATATAGCAAGTTGTTAGAGACCTACAAGGAGACTTAGATTCCCACACAATAATAGTGGGGGACTTTAACACCCCATTGTCAATATTAGACAGATCAATGAGACAGAAAATTAACAAGGATATTCAAGACTTGAACTTAGCTCTGAACCAAGCAGAACTAATAGACATCTACAGAACTCTCCACCCCAAATCAACAGAATACACATTCTTCTCAGCACCACATCACACTTATTCTAAAATCGACCACATAATTGGAAGTAAAAACTCTTCAGCAAACACAAAAGAAGGAAAAACATAACAAATACTCTCTCAGACCCCACAGTGCAATCAAATTAGAACTCAGGATTAAGAAACTCACTCAAAACCACACAAATACATGGAAACTGAACAACCTCCTCCTGAATGACTACTGGGTGAATAATGAAATTAAGTCAGAAATAAATAAGTTGTTTGGAACTAATGAGAACAGACACAATGTACCAGAATCTCTGGGACACAGCTAAAGCAGTGTTAAGAGGGAAATTTACAGCACTAAATGCCCACAGGAGAAAGTGGGAATGATATAAAATTGGCACCCTAACATCACAACTAAAAGAAAAAGAGAAGCAAGAGCAAACAAATTCAAAAGATAGCAGTAGACAAGAAATAATTAAGATCAGAGCAGAACTGAAGGCGATAGAGACACAAAAAACCCTTCAAAAATCAATGAATCTGGGAGCTGGTGTTTTGAAGAGTAACAAATTAGATAGACTGCTAGCTAGATTAATACAGAAGAAAAGAGAGAAGAATCAAACAGACCCAATAAGAAATGATATAGGGGAGATCACCACTGATCTCACAGAAATACAAACTACCATCAGAGAATACTGTAAACACCTCTACGCAAATAAACTACACAATTTAGAAGAAATGGATAAATTCCTGGAAACAAGACTAAACCAGGAAAAATTCCAATCCCTGAATAGACCAATAACAAATTCTGAAATTGAGGCAGTTATTAATAGCTTACCAACCAAAAAATGCCCAGGACCAGAAGGAGTCACAGCCGAATTCTACCAGAGGTACAAAGAGGATCTGGTACCATTCCTTCTGAAACTTTTCCAAACAATAGAAAAAGAGAGACTCATCCCTAATTCATTTTATGAGGCCAGCATCATCCTGATACTCAAACCTGGCAAAGACACAACAAAAAAAAGAAAATTTCAGACCAATATCCCTGATGCATATCGATACAAAAATCCTTAATCAATGGTATTCAAACAGGAAGAGAAGAAGTCAAATTATCTCTGTTTACAGATGACATGATTGTATATTTAGAAAACCCCATCATCTCAGTCCACAAACTCCTTAGGCTAATAAGCAACTTCAGCAAAGTCTCAGGATACAAAATCAGTGTGCAAAAATCACAAGCATTCCTATACACCAATAAAAGACAAATGGAGAGCCAAATCATGAGCGCACTCCCATTCACAACTGCTATCAAGAAAATAAAATACCTAGGAATACAACTTACAAGGGATGTGAAGGACCTCTTCAAGGAGAACTACAAACCACTGCTCAAGGAAATAAGAGAGGACACAAACAAATAAAAAAAAAAAAATCCATGCTCATGGATAGGAAGAATCAACATCAAGCTACCATTTACTTTCTTCACAGAATTAGAAAAAACTACTTTAAATTTTATATGGAACCTAAAAAGAGCCTACATAGCCAAGACAATACTAAGCAAAAAGAACAAAACTGGAGGCATCACGTTACCTGATTTCAAACTGTACCACAAGCTTACAGTAACCAAAACAGCATGGTACTGGTACCAAAACAGATATAGAGATCAATGGAACACAACAGAGACCTCAGAAATAACACCACATATCTGCAACCATCTGATCTTTGACAAACCTGACAAAAACAAGAAATAGGGAAAGGATTCCTTATTTAATAAATGGTATTGGGAAAACTGGCAAGCCATATGCAGAAAACTGAAACTGGACCCATTCCTTACACCTTATACAAAAATTAACTCGAGGTGGATTAAAGATTTAAACGTAAGACCTAAAAACATAAAAACCCTAGAAGAAAACCTACGCAATACCATTCACACATAGGCATGGGCAAAGACTTCATGACTAAAATACCAAAAGTAATTGCAACAAAAGCCAAAATTTACAGATGGGATCTAATTAAACTAAAGAGCTTCTGCACAGCAAAAGAAACTATCATCAGAGTGAACAGGCAACCTACACAATGGGAATAAATTTTTGCAATCTGTCCATATGACAAAGGGCTAATATCCACAATCTACAAGGAACTTGAACAAATTTACAGGAAAAAAAACAACCCCATCAAAAAGTAGGTGAAGTATATGAACAGACACTTTTAAAAAGAAGACATTTATGTGGCCAACAAACATATGAAAAAAAGCTCATCATCACTGGTCATTAGAGAAATGCAAATCAAAACCACAATGAGATACCATCTCATGCCAGTTAGAATGGTGATCATTAAAAAGTTATGAAACAGGGCCGAGCACGGTGGCTCAGGCCTGTAATTCCAACACTTTGAGATGCCAAGGTGGGCGGATCACGAGGTCAGGAGATTGAGACCATCCTGGTTAGCACGTAGAAACCCCATCTCTACTAAAAATTCAAAAAAATTAGTCAGGTGTGGTGGTGGTCACCTGTAGTCCCAGCTACTCAGGAGGCTGAGGCAGAAGAAGGGCATGAACCCAGGAGGCAGCGCTTGCAATGAGCCGAGATTGTGCCACTGCACTCCAGCCTGGGAGACAGAGCAAGACTCTATCTCAAAAAAAAAAGAAAAAGAAAAAACAACTCAGGAAACAGCAGATGCTAAAGAGGATGTGGAGAAATAGGAACACTTTTACACTGTTGGGAGTGTAAATTAGTTCAACCATAGTGGAAGACAGTGTGGCAATTCCTCAAGGATGTAGAACTAGAAATACCATTTGACCCAGCCATCCCATTACTGGGTATATACCCAAAGGATTATAAATCATTCTGCTATAAAGACACATGCACACCTATGTTTATTGCAGCACTATTCACAATAGCAAAGACTTGGAGCCAAACCAAATGTCCATCAATGATAGACTGGATAAAGAAAATGTGGCACATATACACCATGGAATACTATGCAGCCATAAAAAAGGATGAGTTCATTTCCTTTGCAGGGACATGGATGAAGCTGGAAACCATCATTCTCAGCAAACTAATATAAGAACCAAAAACCAAACACCACATGTTCTCACTCATAAGTGGGAGTTGAACAATGAGAACATGTGGACATAGGGAGGGGAACATCACACACTGGGGCCTGTAGGGGGGTGGGGTGCTAGGGGAGGGATAACAGGGGAGGGATAACAGGAGAAACACCTAATGTAGATGACGGGTTGATGCATGCAGCAAACCATCATGGCAGGCATATAACTATGTAACAAAACTGCATGTTCTGCAAATGTACCCCAGAACTTAAAGTATAATTTAAAAAGTAAATACATATATATATATGTTTTATATTTTAATTTGTATCTTAGAACTTAAAGTATAATAAAAATATATAATATTCATCAACCAAAGTTTAAAACCACAAATTTTCTATTTATTACTTATTAAATCAAAAACATAACTGATTCTTCACTTGAATGTTAGGTTTTTAAATAAATATGAAATAAAAGTTCAAAATATTTTTAAAAAATAAAGGCAAAATGATGCCCCCAGGCTGATCAAAAAATGAGAGCATTTTTGGTGAACAGTTTGTCACTTAAAAAATAAAAAGTAAAAACTAACAGGTACAATATACTACTAAAGGCAAAACCATATGCCTAACAAAAATGCATGCTCATGGCAGTGTTATATGCCATACCCTCAACTCAAAGCAGGCTAAATATCTAAACAATAGAATGGATAAATACACAGCTAAATGTCTTCAATGAATATAGCTGTGTATTTCAGGAATATCCTGCTGCTACACACCAACAATATGGATAAATCTGCAAGTATTATTTTGAAGAATGAAGTCATGCCATAACAAACATCATATTATTTAATGAACTTGGATTTCAACGTCTAGCAAAATTAATTTATGTTATTAGAAGCCAAGATGATGGTTGCCTTTGTGGAATACTGTGGGCATAAAAATGTGGAAAAATACCAGAAGATTTTTCCAGTACTGATTATGGTCTATTTCTTTATATCCATGATATTTAGATGATTATATCCCCTTTGGGATATTTATGATGCCATATTATGACATTTATATTTGGTAGTTATATATAGTCATTTGGTGCATTTTTATTTATTTGCTATTCTTCAATAAAAAATCTAATTAAAGAAAAGCAGCCAAGACAATCAGTTTTTTTAAAATTAGAGGTACTTCACCTTTTAATAAGACACCAATATTGAGTATAGTATTGGTGAAGATACACATGCCCAGATAGAGATACAGTCATATATGGAAACTTGCTATTTAATACAGGTGCATTTTACATTACTGGATCAAGGAGGAAATGTTCAATAAATGAAGGTGGGATAACTATTTCTGTGAGGAAAATGGAATCTTGGGCCCATAACTGACAGCTTTGTGAAAAATTTGAAGATGGATTAAAGACTTAAATGTAAAAGCAATAATTTTATCTTTTAGAAGAAATTACAGAAGTATACTTTTATAATCTCATAATCTTTTGTAACAAATTTATTTCTTTAATAATACACAATAAAAACTAATCACAAATAAAAAGATCAGAAAATGTAAATACATTAATATTAAGATCTTGGTTTCATCACAATCCAACATGAAGAAAATAAAAAAATAGTTTACAGTATGGGAAAAGATATTTGTAACTTTATATAACTAAAATACATGCAGCAAATATAGAACAACTACAAATATAACCAAGAAAAGAATAAGCACCCCATAGAAAAACAGACAAAAGACATGCATGGGAATTTTATTAAAAAGGAAGCACAAATAAGTAGTCTATTAGTGAAAAGTATCTTCCTCATTGGTTATAAAAATATACAAATGAAGAACATGATAAGCAGTATTTTACACTAACATGAAAAGCAAAAATTAGAAATGTAGTAACTCCTGTTCAGGAAGATATTGTAAATTGAATGGAATACTCATTTAATGCCAATAATAGATAAATTAGAACACTTTTGAAAACAATTTCACATGCTCTAGCACTGCAATATCCTATAACCCAGCATTTTCTCTTATTGTACACTTTAGATGAATTCTTGCAAGTAAGGACCAAGAAACGTTCCCTGAAAAGTTCTTAGCAACGCTATTTAGTAAAGCAAATACATGTAACAACAAACCTCAACACCATAAAGCAAAACCGAAAAGTAAACTGTAGAAACTGATTTGATTGAGTATTACAGAACCATGAAAACAAATGAAGTAAACATCGAAATAATAATAATAATCTTATACAGATGCTATTAAAGAAAAAGTCACAGAATACAACCTATAATATAATGCCACATATATATATATGAAAAGCAAGGAAACATAATACCTTATATAAATTCATATAATCCAATTTTTTTAAAAAAGGAAGTGATAACAATAGAATTCAAGAAGGTAATAAGCTCTATGGGAAACACAGGTGATAGAATAGGGGATAGAAACGTGGTTAGCTGAAATTGTATTCATAATGCTCCAGTAACTAGACAAAATTATAAGGGTGGTGATATTACAGTTAGTTTACACATATGCTATGCAATTCTAGTTTATGTTCTTATTCCATATACCCTGATTTAATCACTACGCATTATATTCATGTATCAAAATTTCACATATACCCCACAAATATGTACAATTAATTTGTATTAATAAAATATGTATAGTATTATCAATCAAGATACTTGTCACTTTTTCCTGAAGTTGCAGTTTTCTATTTTTATCATTTTATAGAAAAAATAATTATGTAATATTAAAAAAGATTGCAGAGAATATACTGTTTTTATATTACATCTTTTTTGTTTGTTTTTCTTCTTTGTGACCTTGCAAAAAATAAATTTGACACATTGAAAACAGTATTACATATTCTTATATAACTTACTTAGATCTCTTCAAATGTAGCAGCATAGACCTGTAGGTGATGAGATTCTAGCCAGACACAAAGTACACATAGCTGAACATAACAGAAGAATAAAAATTAAAGTTGAAACTGTAAACCCTGGATTCTCCTTTTTGATGCTCTGTCTTTTTTAATATTTAAATACATGTCAGTTAGATACATAATGTTTGGTTAATAAAATATTAATATTTCTTTTGTTTCCATTTTGTTTTTAATCTTCAAAGACTTTTAGATAAGTCAACTTTTTAAGTCAATAAAAGACATGCTGTGAACTGAATGTTTGTGACTTCACAAATTTAAATGTTGAAATCCTAACCTCCTAATGTAATGGTATTAGGAGTTAGAGCCCTTGGTATACACAGGCATACCTCAGAGACATTATGGATTCAGTTCCAGACAACCACAAAAAAGTAGACATCACAGTATAGCAAGTCACAGAAAACTTTTGGTTGCCCAATGCGTATAAAATTTATGTTTACACTATACTGTAGTCTATTAAGTGTGTACTAGGATAATGTTCAAAATTGTACACACCTTAATTAAGAATACTTTATTGTTAAAAATTTCCTACAATCATCTGAGCCTTCAGTGAGTGCTAATCTTGTCACTGGTGAAGGGTCTTGTCTCAAAGTTGATGGCTCTCAACTGATCAGGGTGGAGGTTGCTGAACGGTGGGGTAGCTGTGACAATTTCCTGTCAATGTGACAATGACATTTTTCACATCAACTGACTCCTCCTTTCACAAGCACAAAAATGTCTTCATAGCAAGTATTTTGATATTTTCACCTCCTTCCATGAATCATGAATATTCCTAATGCCTTCCAAAATGTTAAGTGCTTTCCAGAAGGTTTTCAATTTACTTTGCCAAGATCCATTAGAGGTCACTACCTATGGCAGCTAGAGCCTTATAAAATATATTTCTTAAATAATAAAACATGAAAGTTGAAATGACTCTTTGGTCCATGGACTTAAGAATGAATATTGTGTTAGCAGGCATGGAAACAACATTAATCTCCATGTGCTTCTCCATCTGAGCTTTTGGGTGACAAGGTGCATTTTCAATGAATGGTAATATTTATAAAGCATTTTTTTTTTCTCAGGAGTAAGTGTCAACAGTGAGCTTAAAACATTCAGTAAACCATGCTGTTCCATCATCCAGGCTTCGTTTTTCCATTTATAGAGCACAGACAATATATTTAGCATAATCTTTAAGGCCCTTAGGATATCTGGAATAGTAAATGAACATTGGCTTCAACTTAAAATCACTGACTGCATTGACCCCTAACAAGAAAGTCACCCTGTCCTTTGAATTTTTGAAGCCAGGCATTGAGTTCTCTCCGGCTATGGAAGTGCTAGATGGCATCATCAAATATAAGACTGTTTCATCTACATTGCAAATCTATTATTTAGTGTTGACACATTCATCATTTGTCTTAATCTTAACTAGATCCTCTGGATAACTTGATCCAGCTTTCACATGAGCACTTATTGCATCCACTTGGACCTTTATGGTATGGCTACAGCTTCTTCCCTTCAAACTCATGAGCTAGCCTCTTCTAACTTCAGACTTTTCTTCTGCAGCTGCTCACCTCTCTCACCCTTCATAAAATGGGAAAAAGTAAGAGCCTTGCTCTGGATTAGGGTTTGGCCTAAGGGAATGCTGCAGCTGATTTGATGATCTATCCAGACCAGTAAGGCTTTTTTTATATAAGCAATAAAACTGTTTCATTTTATTATCATTTGTGTGTTCACTGGAGTAGCACTTTTAATTTCCTTCAGGAACTTCTCCTTTGCATTCCGAATTGGCTAACTGTTTGGCACAAGAGGCTTAGATTTTGGTCTATCGTGGCTTTTGAAATGCCTTTCTCATTAAGCTTAATCACTTCTAGCTTTTAATTTAAAAAGAGAGATTTGTGACTCTTCCTTTAACTTAGACACTTAGAGGCCATTGTGCAGTTATCAATTGGCCTAATTTCCAAATTACTGTGGCTCAGGAAATAGGGAAGTCCAAGGAGAGAGAGAGAGACAGGGAATGGCTGGTTGATGGAGCAGTCAGAACACATACAAAATTTATCAATGAAGTTCACTGTTGGATATGAACGTAATTCATGGTGCCTCAAAACAATTACAATAATAATAGCAAAGATTATTCATCATATATCACCATAAAGATGTAATTATAATAAGCAAAGCTTGAAATATTGCATGAATTTCTAAAATGTTACACAAGAAAATGAGTGACCACATGCTGTTGGAAAAATGGCGCCAATATGCTTGCTCAAGATATGTTTGCCACAAACCTTCAATTTGTGAAAAACCAACAAACAAAAAAATGCAGTATCTGTGAAGAATAATGAAATGAAATGAAATAAAGTATGCCTATAATTAAGTCATGAGGTGGAGCTGTCATGAAAGAGATTAATGATCTTGTATGAGATCCCAGTATGCTCTCTAGCTTTTTTTCTGCCATGTGAGGACAGTGAGAAGACCTCTGTCTATTAACCAGAAACAATGCCCTCATCAGATACATGCATCTTGATTTTGGAATTTCTAGCCTCCAGAACTGTAAGAAATTGATTGTTCTTTAAGCTATCCAGTCTATGGTATTCCGTTATAGCCTTCTGAACTTTCTAACACATGTGGTTTTCATCCCAAGTTGAAAAGTCTTCCACCTTGCTCTTTTCCTTGGAAAACAAAATTTGGAGAATGTGCAGACAGCTGCAAACTTAAGTGGTTTTTTATTGTTAACATAAGTGTTTATGTGACACATACAGCAAATACCAAAATATCTCTACCCCAAATTGTTTAAAACATAACCAATCTAAAGTATAGCAATATATTATACTTTCTTTCAATATCCTAAATTAAAAAAAAAATAGTGTATAATTCCTTTGATCACATAAACCTTCCATGGTTTGAAGAAAATTACTTTCCCTTTCTTTCCTTGTTATTTTTTGCTACTTCTCTGTTAAAGTGCAAAACTTAGCATTCTTTTTGGTAATTCTCTCTTCTCTTTACCTAGTATTGGCAAATGTAAAATGAAGCAAAAACATTTTTATGTAGGTGCTATTATTACAAATTAAAATATTATACATATATTTACTTTTTTAATTATACTTTAAGTTCTGGCGTACATGTGCAGAATGTGCAGTTTTGTTACATTGGTATACACGTGCCATGGTGGTTTGCTGCACCCATCAACCCATCCTCTACGTTAGGTATTTCTTCTAATGTTATTCCTCCCCTAGCCCCCTTCCCCAGTAGGCCCCAGTGTGTGATGTTCCCCTCCCTATTCCATGTGTTCTCATTGTTCAACTCCCACTTATGAGTGAGAACATGGGGTGTTTGGTTTTCTGTTCTTGTGTTAGTCTGCTGAGAATGATGGTTTCCAGCTTCATCCATGTCCCTGCAAAGGACATGAACTCATCCTTCTTTATGGCTGCATAGTATTCCATGGTGTATATGTGCCACATTTTCTTTGTCCAGCCTATCATTGATGGACATTTTGAACGGTTCCAAGTCTTTGCTATTGTGAATAGTGCTGCAATAAACATTTGTGTGAATGTGTCTTTATAGCAGAATGCTTTATAATCCTTTGGGTATATTGCCAGTAGTGGGATTGCTGGGTCAAATGGTATTTCTAGTTCTAGATCCTTAAGGAATTGCCACACTGTCTTCCACAATGGTTGAACTAATTTACACTCCTAACAGTGTAAAAGTGTTCCTATTTCTGCACATCCTCTTCAGCATCTGTTGTTTCCTGACTTTTTAATGATCGCCATTCTAACTGGCATGAGATGGTATCTCACTGTGGTTTTGATTTGCAGTTTTCTAATGACCAGTGATGATGAGCTTTTTTTCATATGTTTGTTGGTCACATAAATGTCTTCGTTTTAAAAGTGTCTGTTCGTATCCTTCATCCACTTTTTGATGGGGTTGTTTGTTTTTTTCTTATAAATTTGTTTAAGTTCTTTGTAGATTCTGGATATTAGCCTTTTGTCAGATGGATACATTGCAAAAATTTTCTCCCTTTCTGTAGGTTGCCTGTTCACTCTGATGATAGTTTCTTTTGCTGTGCAGAAGCTCTTTAGTTTAATTAAATCCCACTTGTAAATTTTGTCTTTTGTTACCATTGCTTTTGGTATTTTAGACATGAAGCCTTTGCCCATGCCTACGTCCTGAACAGTATTGTCCAGGTTTTCTTCTAGGATTTTTATGGTCCTAGTTCTTACGTTTAAGTCTTTGATCCATCTTGAGTTGATTTTTGTAGAAGGTGTAAGGAAGGGGTCCAGTTTCAGTTTTCTGCATATGGCTTGCCAGTTTTCCCAATACCATTTATTAAATAAGGAATCCTTTCCCTATTTCTTGTTTTTGTCAGGTTTGTCAAAGATCAGATGGTTGTAGATATGTGGTGTTATTTCTGAGGCCTCTGTTGTGTTCCATTGATCTCTGTATCTGTTTTGGTACCAGTACCATGCTGTTTTAGTTACTGTAGCCTTGTAGTATAGTTTGAAGTCAGGTAGCATGATGCCTCCAGCTTGGTTCTTCTTTCCCAGGATTGTCTTGGCTATAAGGGCTCTTTTTTGTTCCATATGAAGTTTAAAGTAGTTTTTTCCAATTCTCTGGAGAAACTCAGTGGTAGCTTGATGGTGATAGCATTGAATCTATAAATTACTTTAGGCACTATGGCCATTTTCACAATATTGATTATTCCTAACCATAAGCATGGAATGTTTTTCCATTTGTTTGTGTCCTCTCTTATTTCCTTGAGGAGTGGTTTGTAGTGTTCCTTGGAGAGGTCCGTCACATCCCTTATAAGTTGTATTCCTAAGTGTTTTATTCTGTTAGTAGCAATTGTGAATTGTAGTTCACTCATGATTTGGCTCTTTGTCTATTATTGGTGTATAAGAATGCTTGTGATTTTTGCACACTGATTTTGTATCCTGAGACTTTGCTAAAGTTGTTTCTCAGCTTAAGGAGATTTTCAGCTGAGACAATGGGGTTTTCTAAATATACAATCATGTCATCTGTAAACAGAGACAATTTGACTACCTCTTTTCCTAATTTAATACCCTTTCTTTCTTTCTCTTGCTTGATTGCACTCGCCAGAACTTCCAATACTATGTCAAATAGGAGTGGTTAAAGAGGACATGCTTGTCTTGTGCTGGTTTTCAAAGGGAATGCTTCCAATTTTTGCCCATTCAGTATAATATTGGCTGTAGGTTTGTCATAGATGGTTATTATTTCAAGATATGTTCCCTCGATACCCAGTTTATTGAGAGTTTTTAACATAAAGAGGTGTTGAATTTTGTCGAAGGCCTTTTCTGCATCTATTGAGATAATCATGTGGTTTTTGTGATTGGTTCTGTTTATGTGATGGATTACATTTATTGATTTGCATATGTTGATCCACCCTTGCATTCCAGGTATGAAGCCAACTTGATTGTGGTTGATAAGCTTTTTGATATGTTGCTGGATTCGGTTTGCTAGTATTTCATGAGGATTTTCACATAGATGTTCATCAGGGATATTGGCCTGAAATTTTCTTTTTTAGTTGTGTCTCTGCCAGGTTTTGGTATCAGGATGTTGCTGGCCTCATAAAATGAGTTAGGGAGGAATCCTTCTTTTTCTATTGTTTGGAATAGTTTCATAAAGAATGGTACCAGCTCCTCTTTGTAACTCTGGTAGAATTTGGCTGTGAATCCTTCTGGTCCTGGACTTTTTTTTGTTGGTAAGCTATTAATTACTGCCTCAATTTCAGTACTTGTTATTGGTCTATTCAGGGATTCGACTTCTTCCTGGTTTAGACTTGGGAGAGTGTATGTGTCCAGAAATTTATCCATTTCTTCTAGATTTTCTAGTTTATTTGTGTAGAGGTGTTTATAGTATTCTCTGATGGTAGTTTGTATTTCTGTGGTATATCATTTTTTATTGCATCTATTTGATTTTTCTCTCTTTTCTTCTTTAGTATTCTGGCTAACGGTCTATTTTGTTGATCTTTTCAAAAAAAAAAAAAACAGCTCCTGGATTCATTGATTTTTTGAAGGCTTTTTCGTGTCTCTATCTCCTTAAGTTCTGCTCTGATCTTAGTTATTTCTTGTCTTTTGCTAGATTTTGAATTTGTTTGCTGTTGCTCCAAAATATAAAATATATTAAGTGATGCTGTTATTACTGAAAAGATGTTCTGCATTGTAATTCATCCTAATCGACATTTAATCTAAGATTTTATAATGCAGACAATATAATAAATTGTTGATAAATAGTTTTGTAGCTGATGACATTATATCTGTTTTTAAACATTCCTTTTTTTCTGTAACCAAGACAATTCTGTGTAAGTCCATCCTTCATTTTATAGCTCCCAACATTTTAGGAAGATTTTTATAACAGAACTTTAAAATATTGCATAATTTTATGGTAAACCAATCATTTTTCTTAACTCTGGGTAACATTTCCCTAGAAATCTCTTAAGATGTAAAATCATAACCTTCTGTAGCATGTTGCTGTGCTTGAGGCTAGATTTTATACCGTTCATCTCTCACCACCTGTCTTGTTGAATCATAACCTAGGCACCTGTAATCAATTACATATCAAATCAGAGATTCCCCTAATATTTTAATATAAAATGACCCTTTTGGGGCCCCAAGAGATAGGTATCATGTCAGATTAATACAGACCTGAAAATTACTTATCATTTGTTAGAATAGTGATAACAGGAGAAATCTTGAGTTAAAGACATGGGTAAGACAGCTCATTTGTGTTTTCTGTCATGATGATTGAAATAGAATGAATACCAATCATTTTTATATGATGTATAAATTTTCTAACTTATTTGTCTTGGGGAAACATTGGCTAATTTGCCCAAAATTTGATTATTAATAAGAACATTTTTGATATGTGCCTAAAATCCTCACTCTGATTCTATCTCTGCTTTGTTGGAAAATTCTAGCTCATATCACAAAATCTTTAAGCTTGAGCATAGGATACACATCAAAGCACATGAAACCCCTCAGAAAATACTCAACTGTAACTCAGATAACAGAAACATTATTTTGGGAGTAGTCTTTCACAAATTTTTACATATCAGTTGTATATCTTCTTCATTTAATTGCTTAAATTGCAAATGTTTTTGAAAATTAGATTGAGCATGTCTGCATTACAATGTATGTTGTGAAAGCATGAAAAATTTCAACTGTTCAAACATCTCTGTGAGTCCATTGATCTCATAATTATTCTAGATGTGTCTTAATATTTATGGAGAATACATTGGAAACATTAATTAGATTTTAATACCTTTGAATCTCACTTTGATTATATGGATGTTGTATGACCAAATTAAGTAACAATGCACTAATTAACTATAGACTCTTTAATAAAGTCAATTCACTATACTGTCTAATGAATTATTTCTAACTTCTAGATGGGTTCTATGAATATTAGTTTACAGACTTATGAAAGTTAGATCAGGGACTTATTTTAGTCTATATATTCAGAAACTGATAATATGCATCCTAAGTATAGCACCAGAGGTGAAAATATTAACATAATAGAAAATTTTAACTTTACTTACTGAAATCTAACAACTAATTTGCTTTCCTACTTCAGTTATTTTTCTCATGTGGGCAGAGCCTTTAATCACTTTAAAGCAATGCTTCTAAACTTTTTTTTTTCAATTCATCTATTAGATTCAGGGGTATATGTGCAGGTTTGTTATAATGTATATACTGTGTGATGCTGAGGTTTGAGGTGTGATTGAACCCGTCATCCAGGTAATGAGCATAGTACACAATAAGTACTTTTTCAACCTTTACCCCCTTTCCTCCCTCCCTATTTTGTCATCCCTATTGTCTACTGTTCTTATCATTATATCCATGTGTACCCAATGTTTAGCTTCCAGTTATGAGTAAGAACATGGGGCATCTGGTTTTCTGTTTCTGTGCAAAACAAGATTTGATGAAGAAATATTTGGAAACTACAAATGCATGTTTTTGGTCTTTATAACATCTTGAAAAGGGTCAAAATGCTAGTCCTAGAAGATAATATTTGGAAATATTGTAAAAAACAAACCATTAAAAATGTCCTTTTATGTACAATTTTACAATTTTTTCAGAAAAATCTGAAAGACGAATATCTTAAATGAATGTCCCAACCAAAAATGATTTATGCATCCGTAGAATTAGGGGTGGAGGAAATTGAACATTTTAATATGCTAACACCCATTCTGAACATTAAATTCTGTCCAAATATGCTCATCAAATAAGTGAAATGCATTCTCTTTTGTTACTTTTGATTAATGTCACAGTCTACTTCTTTGAATAATAAAAGCTATCCATTTTTATTTCTTAATCATGGCTATATCTGTCATTTTTGCCCTGAAAGTTGAGAAGCTATAACATTTAATTCAATTCTAAAGCAAAACTTATGCAAATACATTTCTTTGCGTTTTCTCCTAACCAATCTAGCCCATGCCTTTCAATCTTGTAGATTTTATTGCATCATTTTATTAAATGCAGCATTTTAGATTTATTTAGGTCTTCTCCTTTAATTTAATCACATATTTTCTTTTATTTTCTGAATTACAATCTTTATAAATGGATGACTTATCAGAAGAAAGAACAAGAGAATCCCTTAAGTTATTTTCCTGCCGGACTTTTTATTAAGTGATCTTTATTGTAACGATCAAAAAAATAAATTAATCAGAGGTGTCTTTAGAGAGATTAAAAATGACCTTATTTCTACTTTATTTTTTAAAATCCCAATTCTGTGATTACTACTAAAAAATGCATGTTTTTAATAGAGGGAATGACTTAAGATTCCCATAGATATTTTGTCAGTGTTGGAGACAATGAATTACACAACCTGGACTAGAATCCCTATGGGAGAAAAATGTGACTTCTTAATTTATGGAGGCATTGTTTCATAAGAGACACTGGTTGAGAAGCTAAAAGTGTAAAACCTAGGATCTGTTTATAATGATCTTTAGAACTTGGAATAAATCACTGCCCTCAGTTTCCACAATTGACATTAATCTAACGTCTTTTGGGAGAGCCAATGAGTTAAAGCACAATAATTAAAATTCTGCATGAGTATGAAGCCATCATGAGTTTGGCTATGTTTTCATTTCATATGTATTCTTATTACTTATTATTTTTAAGTTGAGTGCTTAAAAAATTAAATATATTTTTTAAAAAGAAACTTTATATCAACTTTAAAATGGAAAACAAGAACGCTTTGCATAAAAACCAGATAACAAAAAAATAAACACTTTAAAACCAAAGCAATGCTAAAATAAATCCTAGATAGATGCAGTGCCAGCTGAAAATTCTGAGCCTGGGGCTTTATCTTTGTTAAAACAGGGAGAAATTATAAAGAAATAGTGGTATTAAACAGAAATGTTCTCTTTGGTGTAATAAGAAAGTCAGGAAGAGAAATGAAAAATAATATGTTTCTCTGTGATTCAATGCTATTTAACAGTAAGATAAAAAAACACTTATCCCTATAACAACAATTTTATGTATACCAAACTTTGTGAAATATTTGAATGATAAACATAAAAGGTTTAACACAGTACCTGCCAAATGTCTTATAACTTAAGTGTGATACAAACCTAAGATGTTAATTTTACTAAATTAAAGATTGTCACCAATCCAGTTAAATAGAGTAACGTAATCTTACTGGGATCTGTTCCTAGAATGATTCATCTCTATTTTAATAAACAATCTAATGTGTTTCATAGGCCAGATATAGTATTCCTCTTTCAGACATCTGTCTGGTATAATAAAATAAGGACCAGCAGCACAAAGTTATTAGAAGAAATTTAACTGTTATAAAAGAGTATGTAATTAATATTAATTAGAAAGTTTCTTAAACATACAGGAATACTACACCTCTGTTTTGCTGATGAATCCATTGCTAAGTTTTATTTAAGTTTTTGTGTGTTTCGGTTCTAAAATTTCCTTTTGGTTAATATTTATCTAGTCTATTTATTTGCTAAGAATTTCTGTTTCTTTGCTGAGGCTTTCCAATTGTTCCTTCATTTACCTCAAGCATGTTGTTAATTGCCCACTGAAGCATTTTTTTAAAAACCATGGCTACTTTTGTCAGAGGCGCTCAAACCAGAGTGACTTCAACCTTGAATAGGGGCTGAATAAAATAAGGTTGAGACCTACTAGGCTGCATTCCCAAACAGCTATGCATTCTAAGTCACAAGATGAGATAGGACATCGGCATAAAATACAGGTCATAAAGACCTTGCTGATAAAACAGGACGCAGTAAAGAAGCTGGCTAAAACCCATAAAAACCAAGATGGCAACAAGAGTGACCTCTAGTTGTCCACAATGCCACATGCCTACCTGTGCCATGACAGTTTACAAATGCCATGACAATGTCAAGAAGTTACCCTATATGGTCTAAAAAGGGGAGGCATGAATAACCCACCATTTGTTTTCCATATAATCAAGAAAGAACAATAAAAATGGGCAACCAGCAAGCCTCAGGGCTGTTCTGCCTTTGGAGTAGCCATTCTTTATTCCTTTACTTTCTTAATAAACTTGCTTTAACTTTACTGTATGGATTTGCCTAGAATTCTTTCTTGTGCGAGATCCAAGAACCCTCTCTTGGCTTCTGGATCGAGATGTCTTTTCGGTAACACTTTGAAATCATTATGAGACAATTCTAACATTTCTGCCATCATGCTGCTGACATCTATTGATTTTTTACTTTTAAGTCAAATCTTTTTTTTTTTTTGTATAATGAATGATTTTTTTGAGACAGGTTCTATTTTAGCTGGTTTCAAAACAAAAGCCACCCAACATCATGAAACAGGCAAGTGATACTTTAAGTCTATTCAAGGCTATTGCTTCTGAGGAAGAGATCAGAACATGGTCTAAATTCAACTCAAGAAGTGAAGGGCTGGAGAGTCTTTAATAACTGGGAATGGTAGGTGCTTAGTCAATCTGTGTTTACTAATTGGCCTTACCAAAGGCAAAGTAAACTTTCTGGAATCTCATGAGAGGAGGCAGTTTTACAACTTGGAGCAGGTTGCCTACCAGGCACCTGATTTAGTCCCCTATCCTGTCATAGAGACTGGGACACAAGAATGATCTCTTCCTTGATTATTACATTTGAAAGAGAAGGCTCTTAGTCCTTGAGAAAGACAATCCTGCATTGCAAATCTGGCAGGAGGCTTTTAAAAAAAATGTACATCTCATAATGGCAGGGAAGAATTTGCAATTACAGAAGCTGATCACAAAATTGGTCAAGCTAAGGAAAATGTTAAGGACATTTTGATCACTGGCTTTTTCTGACACTGTTCCAGCAGGAAAGGAGGATAGGGTAGGGGGTAGAATGTCACTCTATAATTACTGAGTAGAAACAGGAGTCCATATTTTCCACTTAGCCTCCTATGACACTCAAGAGGAAGGGAGAGGGTGACTCTTGATTTTTGCCCAGCAAGGATAGAAGTTTTATTTCCACATGTGATCTCTACTGACACAGTGGTTTGCAGTTGCTTAATTTCTGCTGGATGGTGGCAAAAGTGATGCTCTTTTTAATTTTTTTATGTTTTATTTCGTTTGAGACTAAGTCTTACTCTGTCTTCCAGGCTAGACTGCAGTGTTGCGATCTCAGCTCACTGCAACCTCTGCCTCCCGGGTTCAACCGATTCTCCTGCCTCAGCCTCCCATGTAGCTGGGATTACAGGCATGTGCCACCATTCCTGGGTAATTTTTTTTTTTTTTGTATTTTTTTTAGTAGAGGTGGGGTTTTACCATGTTGGCCAGGCTGGTCTTGAACCCCTTACCTCAAGTCATCCGCCCACTTCGGCCTCCCAAAGTGCTGGGATTGCAGGCATGAGCCACGGCACCCGACCTCTCCTTTAGACATTTCTAACACCTGGTGAAGAGGAGGAGTAGCAATTTGTTACTGCTTGCTGGGGTGAAAGGTAAGGTTCCTTATGTGTACTCCACTGACCCTGCACAGGGGGCCTTTTGTCATTGCGCAGCAGGAATAAAAGTCCAGGCTTCCCACTTGGCCTTCCCTAATTCTAACCTGGTGGGGGATTGGAGCATCTAGTTGTAGCCTGGGAAAGATACAGGTCTAGACTAGTGTCAACCAAAAAGTGACTGAGGCAGATTTCCATCAATTAGTGGTTTATTTTCCCAAGGTTGCAGACATAATTGGAAAAATTAAACACAAATCACAGTAAGATCTGTGACCTACATTTTTTCCAAAGAGAGTTTTGGCAACTGTAATGTTTAAAGAGTAAAGAGTAAGCAGGAAGGGAAGAAGAAAAACCCGGAAAAAGCCGGGGGTGGGGGGAGCGTGGAGTAGGGGGGACGGGGTACGCAATGAGGCAAGTAGTTACATTCTTGTGAGGCTCCGATTGGTGGTCAGTCAATCTACATTTTACATGTGAAAAGAAGGGAGTGGAAGGAAGTCAATTATGCATTTGTCTGGAGCTCTATAAATCTACATTTTACATAAGATAAACGTGAAAACAGCTGTCTGTTTGGCAACAAAACAAAGGCAGCTTTTGTGTGGCTCAGCTCCCAAGCTTAACTTTCCTTTTGGCATAGCAAGTCTGGGGTCCAAAGATTCTACTTTTCTTTTCACACTACCTACACAGCCTCTCTGCCAGGGTTAATTGAGGTGACAGAATTTTCTATGGAGTTTGGGTGGAGTTGAGCAGTTATGATCTAGAAGCTTTTTGTCTTCTTAGGCAGTTATTTTTCTAGTTTGACTAGAGAGAGCAGGTTTTTGGTAGGGCTTTATGTTGTCTGTGTCCATTGGTGTTTTTAAATTGCCAGCTTCTGTAACTCCAAGTCTGTAATATATGAGGCAAAAAAGGAAACACAAGAAAATCATCACTACCATGTTGTTCTTTGGGGTCCTGATAGTCCTCGCTGGTCTTCCTTTTCTCCACTTTTCAGATTCCTCTCCTCCTCCTCCTCCTCCTCATCTTCTTTCTCCTCCCCCTCTTCTACCTCCCCCCCTTCCTCCTCCCCCCCTTCCTCCTCCCCCACTTCCTCCTCCTCCTTCCCCTTCTCTGTCTTCCTTTGTTCTCTTTCATATAATGTCCAAGGTTTTTAGTTGGGCTAAAACTAAGGGCTACTTAGTAGAAGAAAGAGGGAAAAGTGTGTCTACTTCATATTCCTAGAAGGAGAAACCTGATACTATTTTTAAATAGATAGTTCTTTTTATCTTTAACTGAAAATTTTATTTTGAAGGACAAATGCTTTTATTCATTGACCTAAATTGTGCTGCTACTGCTAGAGATACAAGGTTTCCATAATTTATTTTTTACGAATATAAAATATTCTTCTTCAATGTATCAAAAATCCTTTTATATATTCTTCATTTTATGTAGAAACATATTAAGCTTGGCAAACTAGGTAACCTTTTATGACATAGCATGTAAGTTCTTAAATTCCAATTTTCCATAGTTTTTTTTATGAATATAAAATATCCTTCAATATATTATAAATCCTTTTATATATTCTCCATTTTATGTAAAAACATTTTAAGCTTGGCAAAATAGGTAACCTTTTATGACATAGAGTGTAAGTTCCTAAATTCAATGTGTCACTTACTGAATCTTTAATATTGGTCAAGTTACTTTATTTCATCAAACCTCAATTTCCTTATACATAAAATTGGAAAAAAATTGAACATACAGGTTGATGGAAATATTAAATACAGTACTGCAGGTGAATTTATGAGCTCATTACGGATTATGGTGAATATATATGGCAATATTGTTATTATATGACTTATCTGGTTCTTTGTGCCTTTCTGTGTGTGTTTTTGAATTGGCAGCTTGAACTGACAGTAGAAAGGAAAGTTTCAGGAAAGTTCAAGTGGTAATATGAACAGCAGAATTAAATGTATATGTGATGAATTAAAAGGATTGGCTTTGTAGAGGTAAGTTATTTATAAGGGTAGAAAATTTACAATATGTACAGGAAAATTTCAAGAAGAAATCTATGTCAGAGGAAAACACTCCATGGATTGAATGAGCTATCAATCATTTTTCATTGAAAAATGAAAGAAAGTATAACATGCTGCTCATACTAAAAAACAAAAATTTAATAGTACTGGATACATTAATGTGTAATACATTAATTTGTGTGTATATATATATATATAAAGATGTAAACTGAGGATGAATATAACTTACAATATTAAATGATTTATTTATCTGAGTATTGAATCATAACTGTTTGAGTGCCTGTTTTCACAATATAAAAAATAATTTCCCTCAAAATTAAAGGTCTTTCTTCTTTTTGCTCAATAAAGTGTTTGACATAAAAGAAGAACTTAATAATTTTTTTGCCTGAATAAAACATGAGCCCTTATGTGACTCAAGTTTTCATCACTTCCCATCTTTCTTTTTTTCTTTTGTTTTATCATTGTGCATTTTATTTCTAATAGTCTGGTGGAGTCCGTTCGCCACTCCTTTCACATCCCATGTTGATCCTCCCCTATAGGGTTTAACATATTACTGTATTAGTCCATTCTCACACTGCTATAAAGAAATACCTGAGATTGGGTAATTAATAAAGAACAGAGGTTTAATTGGCTCACAGTTCTGCAGGCTCTATAGGAAGCATGATTCTAGCATCTGCTTGGCTTCTGGGGAGGCCTCAGGAAACTTACAATCATGGCAGAAGGCAAAAGGGGAACTAGGCATCTTACATGGTGGGAGGAGGAGCAAGAGAGAGGCAGGAGGTGCTACACACTTTTAAACAAACAGATCTCCCAAGGACTCACTCACTATCATGAGAACAGCACCAAGGGGATGGTGCTAAACGATTCATGAGAAACCACCCTCATGATCCAATCACCTCCCACCAGGTCCCACCTCCAACACTGGGGATTACAATTGAACATGAGATTTGTGTGGGGACACAGATCTAAACCATATTACTTACATAAACACGGAGACTAGTGTATGAAACTTTTACTTTCCCTCTAATAATGTAACTAAGCTTCATTCTTTGTCTTACCCTAAGTCTACAGGAATGTCCTCCCAGTCTTTGCTTTTCAATCACCTAAAATTCACTGTTACAATCTTTCTAAGCCTATTCTGATCTATGCACATGAATTGGATTCACTGAGGACTTTCATTGGCACCTAACACTACCCTTGTCCCTATGTTAAGATGTCTTTTACTGCCTTCCTTTTCCTCTTCACTCTATGAACACTATTGTGCTGACTGAGTGAAGCAATTGGGGTAAAAGACAAGAATACACCACTCTCTTCATCGCTCCTTGTGAAGCTTTTGGTGACCAGAGGAATCTCCACTGTCATTCTTGAAAACACATTTTCATGTCCTTTTTCTCACTATTGCCCCAACACAAAGAACTTTGAAAATACTTTCTGAAATGCTTCTGAAACTCATACAGTTAAAAGTGCCTCCTATCACCACCCAGTTATTTTCCAGTAGAGACCACCCTGCCAGAAGCAGTTACTCCCACAACTGGTAACACTGTGCATAGTGCTTCTTTTGTCACAGTCAGTATGTCAGCTCAAGTTTACCAACCATTGGTGCTTCCAGGGCCTTTTAGACTCATTCCCTGAAGCCTCACACCAAAGGATCAAGATGTCAATATGTCTGAATGTACTCATCCAGAAATTCCTTGCCCTATACTCTAAGGAAACTCTTAGAAAAATAAAACATTTCCCCTCTTATAAAAAAAAAGTAAACAATCAGACCATATGGTATTAGTTTAAAATTCCATCTAATCTGCATGTGTTACCTGCACTTATACAAAATATAGATGATGACTTCATCTCACCTACACTGCATATATCTTTATTGGCTGGAACAAGTAATCAAAGGCTGAAAAAAGAGAGAGTGGGAAGCACATATAAAGTTTTAGATTGTTAAATTTAAATTCCTTGCATATACGTAAAGTTAAGACAGTAGAAAGAGACCTCCCTCATAACAATCTCTCTCCCCCACATCCCATATTATTTTAAGCACCTAAGCTTGAAAAGTTCTTATTCACGATTCTACTATATCTCATCCTCCTTTAGTCCTCAAACTAAGGAAGAGGGTTCTAAGCCATATAAAAAGATGTGTATCGATAACATTTTGCAATTGTAAAATCCAGCATTGTCTTTGTTATCATCATACTACTTGATCTCCCAAAATCTTTTGTCATTGAAGATGGTGCCTTTATTTTGAAAAAAAGAAACTTAAAAATGAAATTCTAATCACTGTAATAAGTAAATTGAGAGGGTAAAATTCATTTTATTTTATAAAGATTATATAATAAATACATTCCTTGTACAAAAGGAGTAATGCTATGTCATCTGGAAGATGGGGACAACAACTGATGCTTATTGATTACCCAATATATGTCCAGAATTATATTGGCATATAACAGGTTGTCTCTAAAGATGACTTCTCATAATTCCTTTAATCTTTGTATGCACATATCGCAATTCCCATCAATAGACAGGTGTGGTGTCTTCCTCTGGAATTTGAGTTGGTCTGGTGACTAGTTTGCAGCAACAAATCCAGTGAAGACAAATGCTTTGCTAGTTCTGGATGTAAGTCTCCAGAAGTCTGGCAACATCCACTTTCCCTCTTTGGAGTCTAGCTGCCATGTAAGAAAGTTCAGATTAGACTATTAATAGTGAGTGAATATGTGAAGAAAAGCCCAACCAAATACCCAACATTCCACCTTTCCCAGCTGAAACTCGATATGTAATGAAAGCTGTCTTAGAGGATCCATCGTCAACTGTGCTTCCAAAACAAATGGTACAGCTATGGTGACCACAGCCAAGGTGAAGCCGAGCAGAAGAACTCTCCATCAAAGTCCTGCTTTCCAATAGAATTGTGGGAATACATGGTAGTTGTTTTGATGTATTTGGTGGTTATTCAGCAATTGTTACTCGGCAATAGACAAATGAGACAGACATTAATACCCAGCAGTGGAGTGCTGCATAACAGAAACTTAAAATACGTGGTGTTGGCTTGGAATTAGGTGGCTGGAAGAGGCTATGTGGGTAAGAAGAGACTGTTGGTAGAGACTGCAGGGGCAATGAGGCAGCTGCAGTAGGAGGCTCAAGGAAAGAAAACCAGCACCTTGTATTGGTGGAAAAACTGGCAAAGTTGCTGATTAAATTAGTGTGAAATAGAGAAAGGATATCTGACTAAGGAGATATCCAAGATCAAAAGTGCCAATTGACTTTATTTACTGTGTATGATAAAATGTAAGAAGAGAGTGATGTGAATAAGAAGGAAATATTCAGTTTTAATACATAATTCAGAGGAAATATTTCTGTCTGAGGATTTGATAGGTTGGAATAAATATCTATTTCTAATCCTCAGCCATAAAGTTGAAATAGTCTCAAGCAAACATCAAATCCAGGGCAAACAAATCCATCAAATTCAATAAAACATGGCCTCAGGGGCAAGATCAAATAAAGGGTACAGACATAAGACCCCTTTTTAGAACCTCAGAGAGACTTAAAAACTTTTCTCTTACATTACTTCAGCATGACAAAAAGGGCCTCTAAGAATATTAAGGACAACCATGGCTTGCAACCCAAAATTAAGAAGGGCCTGACTTAAAGATATTGGTTGGTATGACTTTTGTCTAAGAAAATGAATAATTTGATATGAAGTTATTACAGGACTTATACCAGCTTGGACTAGAAGGTATTAAAAAAGTTGAAAATGAAATGAAGCTTCTGGCCACGAACAGTCTAGTTATCAGAAAGAAAAAGCTACTCAGCAACATATAAAAGTTGTTTCATATGATAAAGGAATGGTATCTCAGAGAGCAAAACAGATAGAACCAAGGTAGAGCTCCATATAGATTGATGATCGATTCTCATATGCCGTAATTGGCTTCTATTCAAAGGACATTCCCTCCCTGCAGGAATACTCTGAGAGCAAGCGACAGCTGAATTTCAGAACTACAATGCAGCAGAGTCTGCAATGTGCTGCCTGTTTTCCCTCCTCTCATTCAAAGAGAGTCTCTATTGTGCTGCCCTTGTCCTATGAATGATACTAGGTGCAGACGATCAGTCATTTTAATTATCAATACTTAAGAAGAACAAGACTAGCACCCAGAAAGCCAGATCCAAATACAGACCTGATGTAGATCACAAGATAATAAACTTCAAGTCTCACGCTCTACTAGGGTGAGTTTCGGAGGTGGCTTAGAAGGGAGTGAGTAGATTTTTCACATGAGAGGGGCATACATTTTTGTGGCAGATTCTACTGAGATTTTATTCTGGAAATTGGACTCATCCCTGTACATGCCTGCCTTCCATCAGTCTTGTGACTTCTTTGACCAATTAAAATGCACTGGCTTCAACATTCTGCCAGTTCCATCTCTTGACCTTAGAAAGTATGTAGCTTCTATTTTTGTCCTCTTGCTAGTCAGCCTCGTGTAGAAGTTAAGACTCAGCCGGGCGCGATGGCTCGGGCCTGTAATCCCAGCACTTTGGGAGTCCGAGGTGGGCAGGTCACCTGAGGTCAGGAGTTCAGGATCAGCCTGGCCAACACGGTGAAATCCTGTCTCTACAAAAACACAAAAATTAGCTGGGCATAATGGTGGGTGCTTGTAATCCCAGCTACTTGGGAGGCTAAGGCAGGAGAATCGCTTGAACCTGGGAAGTGAAGGTGGCAGTGAGCTGAGATCACGCCATTGCTCTCCAGCCTGGATGACAAGCAAGACTCTGTCTGAAAACAAACAAACAAACAGACAAACAAAAAAAAAAAAGACTCTCTTTCTACAGAGGACACAAAAACATAGAGGCTCAGTGTGCCTATACTAATACTTGTAATACCACCATCCATTGTGTTAGACATGTGAATGAAGACGCCTTGTATACTACCACCCAAGTCAACATACCCCAGGCAACACTACTGGAGTAGAGATTATCCATTTCCATGGAGTCCAGCCCAAGTTATATAATCAAATGAGCAAATAAATGGTTGTTTTAAATCACTTTATATTGTTTTAAGCTTTTTAAAGCTTTGGGATGTTAATAACCGATACAAGGCACTTTATATGTAGTTTCTTCTTTCATTCTCAACAAAATATTCTAAGATAATTTTTCTGATGGTCCAGTCACCTTCTCCTGCTAAACTACACCACTGTTCAAATGGAAATATTGATATATTTAGGGGATTGAACCAATGTGAAGATATGCTGCTTGAATTATCTAAATGATCAGCTCATACTCCACTTGGCTATGATTGTTTATACATTCATGGTGCCATTCAACCTTTAAGTGCTTAGACAGACACCTATTTGTCTAGGTTAATTTCAAGGCAGCCTACGTGGAGTCAAGAGGATTAACTATGTGACCTTTGGAGTTTCCTTCCAGCAGCATGATTCCATGATTAATGGTGGCTCACCCACTTTCATGGCAGCATGTAATGGTGTTAACTCACATATGAAAAATAAAAACCCACAATGCCCTTTTATAACTATCTATACTTAGAAAAACTAAGAAACTTAACCTTGCATTTCAAAAATAAAAGCAAACCAAGAGAGACTGGCAAATGAGTGGCAAATCAAAATGTAGCAACAGGAAGCGTTCAAAGCTCCTAGGTAAGTACTTTATTAATATATCAGAGGCAATTAACACATATCAACACATATATAACACAAGGAATCATTTTAAAGTTAGATTTTGGATGTGCCAGAGAGCAAAACTTTACTTATAGTACTTAGCACTACATGCCTAGTACTGTGCTGGACACTGTTGATATTTTCATATAAAGAAAACACAATCTTTGTTTAGAAAGATATGTC
Source organism: Gorilla gorilla gorilla (assembly GCF_029281585.2). NCBI lineage: Eukaryota > Metazoa > Chordata > Mammalia > Primates > Hominidae > Gorilla > Gorilla gorilla. The sequence goes on along the minus strand of NC_073233.2, from coordinate 45,251,451 downwards.
TTATTACCTGGACTTTATAAATCATTCAAAAAAGTTTTTTCTCTAATTCTTTTATGAAATTTGTCTTAGCAAAAACTTCAAATACCACAATTTTAGCTTACTGCCTTCATCTTGGGCATTTAATATCTAGAGAGTGACACGGGAACATAATTACAATAAAATACGAGCAACAGCATTGCTTTTACCTTACTTGTATAGTGTTTTGCACATTTTCAAGAAACTCACATTTTATTATCACCACTGCCAGTGAGATAAAAAGTGGAAAACTGAAGTTTTTTGAGGTATAAGAAAAAAGACATACAAAAATCGTACCTTTTTCAGTGTTGTAGAGCTAGTTATTGAGAACCAAGGCTTTTAGTAAATTTATTTTCAACATTATAAATACTCAAAATCTCATAGTTGTGAATGAAATATATCTTTAGTCTGATAATTAAGGCATTTATATTTATATTTTCATAAAATATACATCTAAGTTTTCTGTTTTCCTTATTGTTTGCCCAAGGTAAATAAGCTACTGTAAAATCATTGGGAGTCTTGTAATTAACAAAGCACTTCTTCTAATTTACCTCTGTCATTAATTAATTAAAAAAGATGGAAGGTGTATTAATCTGTTCTCACACTACTAATAAAGACATACCCAAGACTTGGTAATTTATAAAGGAAAGAGGTTTAATGGACTCACAGTTCCACATGGTTAGGGAGGCCTCACAATCATGGTGGAGGGCAAAGGAGAAGCAAAGGCATGTTTTGCATGGTGGCAGGCAAGAGAGCTTGTGCCAAGGAACTCCCACTTATAAAACCATCAAATCTTGTGACGCTTATTCACTACCACCAAAATAGGATGGTGTAAATTGCTCCCATAATTCAATTACCTCCACCTGTCCCCACCCTTGACGCATAGGGATTATTACAATTCAAGGTGAGATTTGGGTGGGGAGACAGTCAAACCATGTAAGAAGGTTTAAAGAAATTCTGATTGATACCAGCATAAATATGTCGACTTTTAGAAGACAGAGTGTAAATTACAGTGCTGGAGAAATTGTCCAGTCATGTTTGGAAAAGACAGGACACACAACTGCTTCAGGAATCTTAGTAGCAGAGACTAGTGTACCTTATTCTACATGCTACAAAATACTCATCGCCAGATGCCTGCTTTCTGGCACTGGATAAATTCCTAAAGATTAACATTTCCAGGAGAGAGAGAAGAGGGGGAGAGACAGAAAGACAGAGAGAGAGAGAGAGAGAGAGAGAGAGACTGACTCATGAGTATAAGAACTACCAGAATTAAAAAGAATAAACTTGGAAAATTCCCCAGAGAACATCATACTGAGCAGATGAAAGCAGTGACAGTGTACCATACCTCATCATAAAATTAGAAAAATAGTTTCTAAGGAAACTAAGCATTTTGGTAAAAGTTTAATTCACAAATGGTAATATTGCTGGGACTGGTACCCATATCTTTATTTTGTTTTCACATGTCACTGTAGAATTTTAAATGCATTTTTAATAAAAGTAGGGTTTTTATAATGTCCAATTAATGTGTAAATATGTGTAAAACCATGTAAACTAGGCTACATGATTTCTTTAGCAGTAGACATTTCATAAATGTGTTTACACTGCAGTACTTTTTTAAAAGAGGATGTGAAATTCATGCATGATGAACTTGCCTAAAAAAATACAGCAAAGTTTACTTGTTATCCAAAAGTTATTTGCTGTCTTTTGTAGAACTTGACAAATCTGTCTACAAGTTCAAATAATGCTGGGCAAAGTTAGTTGGAGAGAAAACAGCCAAAAATCTATCTCTTCGAAATTCAATTAAATTTCTTTGAATCATTTAAAAGTGTACATAATTACTCTTATTTCTCTATTTCCCAGTGTTCTGACTTTCCGGATATGACTTTAAAAGTCTCCAGCTCTCTCAGTCACATCTGACTTTATTCTTCAGCTATTTATTTTGATTTTCAGAAAAAAGAGGATTGAGTGAGAAGTGGGATAGTACAGTGGTCAAGAGTGTAAAGCTGTAGTCAGACTGCCTAAGTTCAAATCCCGGCTCTGATGAGTTTTATCTTGGGCAGGTCACTTAGCCTTGTCTGTTAATAAGGATAGTTATAGTTATTGTGAAGGGTGATCATGAAGATTATATTTGTTAATATATGCGAAATTCTTAGAACTGTAACTGGCACATATGTAAACATTTGCTTTTCTCATGTTAATGAAACACATTGTATAATGATTACTCAGTGGGTGTCTGCTGACTGATTGTCTAGCTAGGGATCCACTGGATCCATTTGGCCCTCCGGTTAATGTGAATAGGATTATTAGCAGTGGAAGAGATCTAAATTATCCTGAGTTACCAGCAGGGAATCCACAGGCATCTGCAGCAACTTTAGCCCTTGCGTCCTCAGAAGAAAGAATTCAACCGAGGGGCATAAAGCCGAAAAAGAGATCAGGCAAATTCCAGGGCAGGAGTGGAAGTTTACTTAAAAGGCTTTAGAACAGGAAGAAAGGAAAGTTCACTTGGAAGGGATCCAAGAGGGCACCTGAAGGTTAAAGTGAGAGCTGGTCAAGTGTCCGTTTATCCGTGATCCTAAGACTTTTACAGGCTTGCCTCTTTCCTGTGACTCTTCCCACCTTAGGGTGGGCTTCCTACATGCGCAGTGTATTCCTCACCCTTTGGAATTGAGCATGGCAGTGTGTGTAGGGAGCTATACGCAGGCCCATCTGAGGGATTTCTTCCCTTTTCCAGTGGCTTGTACCCGGAAGATCATACTTCGCCATTTTTGTTTCTTAATGTGGATGCCGAGGATGTTGCTTCTGCCTGAGGCCTACATTCAATTAATTTTTTGATGTTAACAGGTGTGGGCCATCAGGAAATGGCCTCTTTCTGGCGCCACAGCCAGTTTATCACTTTTGGAGAGGCAACGCAATAAATTGTGGAATCCACCACCCAACGTTTCTAGTGGGTGGTGAGGGGAGAGCCCACTCTTGCTCCACGCATGTCTGCTATCTATCTATAACAGGATGAATAAAATATCACAATTAATTTGATACTTAGGAAAATTTTAAGTCACCATTCTATTTTCAAACAATCGTGATCAATCACAGCTTGAATATTAATTTAATCTAGTATAGCAGGTAACCTGAAGTGTTTTCTCAATGTTTTACCTCTCAGTCTTTCTTCTTTTACACTTGGTAATATCCAAACAAACATACTTTTTGAAAAATAGCTGCCCTTTGTAGTTCTGTGAAGGCATGGATTACTAAATAATTAAATTTGTCTGAAATATATTGATATAAATTTTACTCCCATCAGAGAAAAATAGTTTTTTTTTTTTTTTTATTATACTTTAAGTTTTAGGGTACATGTGCACATTGTGCAGGTTAGTTACATATGTATACATGTGCCATGCTGGTGGTATATCTCCCAATGCTATCCCTCCCCCCTCCCCCCACCCCACAACAGTCCCCAGAGTGTGATATTCCCCTTCCTGTGTCCATGTGATCTCATTGTTCAATTCCCACCTATGAGTGAGAATATGCGGTGTTTGGTTTTTTGTTCTTGCGATAGTTTACTGAGAATGATGGTTTCCAATTTCATCCATGTCCCTACAAAGGACATGAACTCATCATTTTTTATGGCTGCATAGTATTCCATGGTGTATATGTGCCACATTTTCTTAATCCAGTCTATCATTGTTGGACATTTGGGTTGGTTCCAAGTCTTTGCTATTGTGAATAATGCCGCAATAAACATACGTGTGCATGTGTCTTTATAGCAGCATGATTTATAGTCCTTTGGGTATATACCCAGTAATGGGATGGCTGGGTCAAATGGTATTTCTAGTTCTAGATCCCTGAGGAATCGCCACACTGACTTCCACAATGGTTGAACTAGTTTACAGTCCCACCAACAGTGTAAAAGTGTTCCTATTTCTCCACATCCTCTCCAGCACCTGTTGTTTCCTGACTTTTTAATGATTGCCATTCTAACTGGTGTGAGATGATATCTCATAGTGGTTTTGATTTGCATTTCTCTGATGGCCAGTGATGATGAGCATTTTTTCATGTGTTTTTTGGCTGCATAAATGTCTTCTTTTGAGAAGTGTCTGTTCATGTCCTTCGCCCACTTTTTGATGGGGTTGTTTGTTTTTTTCTTGTAAATTTGTTTGAGTTCATTGTAGATTCTGGATATTAGCCCTTTGTCAGATGAGTAGGTTGTGAAAATTTTCTCCCATGTTGTAGGTTGCCTGTTCACTCTGATGGTAGTTTCTTTTGCTGTGCAGAAGCTCTTTAGTTTAATTAGATCCCATTTGTCAATTTTGGCTTTTGTTGCCATTGCTTTTGGTGTTTTGGACATGAAGTCCTTGCCCACGCCTATGTCCTGAATGGTAATGCCTAGGTTTTCTTCTAGGGTTTTTATGGTTTTAGGTCTAAGGTTTAAATCTTTAATCCATCTTGAATTGATTTTTGTATAAGGTGTAAGGAAGGGATCCAGTTTCAGCTTTCTCCATATGGCTAGCCAGTTTTCCCAGCACCATTTATTAAATAGGGAATCCTTTCCCCATTGCTTGTTTTTCTCAGGTTTGTCAAAGATCAGATAGTTGTAGGTATGCGGCGTTATTTCTGAGGGCTCTGTTCTGTTCCATTGATCTATATCTCTGTTTTGGTACCAGTACCATGCTGTTTTTGTTACTGTAGCCTTGTAGTATAGTTTGAAGTCAGGTAGTGTGATGCCTCCAGCTTTGTTCTTTTGGCTTAGGATTGACTTGGCAATGCGGGCTCTTTTTTGGTTCCATATGAACTTTAAAGTAGTTTTTTCCAAATCTGTGAAGAAAGTCATTGGTAGCTTGATGGGGATGGCATTGAATCTGTAAATTACCTTGGGCAGTATGGCCATTTTCACGATATTGATTCTTCCTACCCATGAGCATGGAATGTTCTTCCATTTGTTTGTATCCTCTTTTATTTCCTTGAGCAGTGGTTTGTAGTTCTCCTTGAAGAGGTCCTTCACATCCCTTGTAAGTTGGATTCCTAGGTATTTTATTCTCTTTGAAGCAATTGTGAATGGGAGTTCACTCATGATTTGGCTCTCTGTTTGTCTGTTGTTGGTGTATAAGAATGCTTGTGATTTTTGTACATTGATTTTGTATCCTGAGACTTTGCTGAAGTTGCTTATCAGCTTAAGGAGATTTTGGGCTAAAATCAGAGCAGAACTGAAGGAAATAGAGACACAAAAAAACCTTCAAAAAATCAATGAATCCAGGAGCTGGTTTTTTGAAAGGATCAACAAAATTGATAGACCGCTAGCAAGACTAATAAAGAAAAAAAGAGAGAAGAATCAAATAGACACAATAAAAAATGATAATGGGGATATCACCACCGATCCCACAGAAATACAAACTACCATCAGAGAATACTACAAACACCTCTACGCAAATAAACTAGAAAATCTAGAAGAAATGGATACATTCCTTGACACATACACTCTCCCAAGACTAAACCAGGAAGAAGTTGAATCTCTGAATAGACCAATAACAGGAGCTGAAATTGTGGCAATAATCAATAGTTTACCAACCAAAAAGAGTCCAGGACCAGATGGATTCACAGCCGAATTCTACCAGAGGTACAAGGAGGAACTGGTACCATTCCTTCTGAAACTATTCCAATCAATAGAAGAAGAGGGAATCCTCCCTAACTCATTTTATGAGGCCAGCATCATTCTGATACCAAAGCCGGGCAGAGACACAACCAAAAAAGAGAATTTTAGACCAATATCCTTGATGAACATTGATGCAAAAATCCTCAATAAAATACTGGCAAACCGAATCCAGCAGCACATCAAAAAGCTTATCCACCATGATCAAGTGGGCTTCATCCCCGGGATGCAAGGCTGGTTCAATATACGCAAATCAATAAATGTAATCCAGCATATAAACAGAGCCAAAGACAAAAACCACATGATTATCTCAATAGATGCAGAAAAAGCCTTTGACAAAATTCAACAACCCTTCATGCTAAAAACTCTCAATAAATTAGGTATTGATGGGACGTATTTCAAAATAATAAGAGCTATCTATGACAAACCCACAGCCAATATCATACTGAATGGGCAAAAACTGGAAGCATTCCCTTTGAAAACTGGCACAAGACAGGGATGCCCTCTCTCACCGCTCCTATTCAACATAGTGTTGGAAGTTCTGGCCAGGGCAATCAGGCAGGAGAAGGAAATAAAGGGTATTCAATTAGGAAAAGAGGAAGTCAAATTGTCCCTGTTTGCAGACGACATGATTGTTTATCTAGAAAAATAGTTTTTTGAAGCTCTTTATTAATCAGATAATGCCATAAAATTCTGTATATTTATTTCTGAACATATTTGATAAACTGAAAAGTAAATAAGCATTGTGAATTTTGTTAATGAAAAGATCTGTAATCATGTGTGGCTGCAACTGCATTGAAGTAGTGGTACAGAGGAGACCTTAGAATGTTGTGATTTATTTAGTTACTCGTTCACTCGTTTTCTTATCTAACAAATATTTATTGAGTATTGCTAGAGGACAGGTGACTCTGGAAGTAAAATAGTTAACCAGATAGATACATTGTCTGTTTTTAGGGAACATCTATTTATCGAAGAAGACAGATAATAAGCAAATACATAAATATGATAATTTTAAATAATGAGAAGTCCTAGGAAGAATATATAACAGTGTAATGTGATAAAGGGTGACTGGAAGTGCTCATTGGAAGGCTCATGGAAGGCAGCTCATATTTCAGCTTAGGTGTAAGTGATAAGAATTCAGACCTATGAGGCTCTGTGGGAAGAACAGTTCAGAGAGGGGAAGAGCAAGTGCCGAGGTCTCAAAGCACAGATGAACTTGACATATTTAAGACCTGGCAACTTAAGCATAGTATTGTGGGGAGAGTAGTAAGGAATGAGACAGGAGCTTCATCGTGTAGGATCATATTATGTGTAGTAACAAATGTGTATTTTAATCTATGTGTAATGATAATTTATTGAAGAGTTTTAAGTAGAACAATATTACTTGATTCACATTTATTAAAAAACTATGTTGGCTTTTAGAATAACTGAATTTTATGGCTGTATTATGATTCTCTTACAATTACAAAATGGTTAAAAATATAAATGTCTACACTGACAAACCTTTCTGACCCCAAATGGTTTTATTAAAACTGAAAATTCTATTTCTCCTAAATAGGAGGAATATATGTCCCGAATTCATTTCCTCTCTCCTCTCTAGGATTTCCAAACTTAGCCTGGTAAACTTTTGTACTAGGTAAAACTGGTCACTTCTTTTTTGATATTGTTCAATAAGGAAATGTTTTATGTAGGAGGTAATGCTTTCAGAAATATACAATAATATAAAGTAATGTATTGGTAAAGAATATTAACAATTTTTAAAGCATTATCTTTAACTACTTATGACATAAAGACATCAAGTCAGAATCAGTGAAAGGAAAACATCAAATTATTACTGCTACGCCCATAAAATTTGCAGCGTGTTAGAAAAAATTAGTCTGTTTTTTGAATAAGTTATCACATATTGGAGATGTGCAAGTAGAACCTACACAAATTGCATTGACATTGAGAGTGTTAAGACATCACCTTTTTGTGCAGTGGACGGGGAGGCAAGAAGTGGCGGGCCATAAGAAACTATGTGAAGAAACATCAAAAGTAAAATATGACACAAATGATCAAAGAGCGCAAACATTTTAGCCAGTTTGGATAGAATATCTAATAAACATATGTCAACATATCATGAAAACAACATATTTGGAATTAATGTAAGTTTTGGTTGTTTTAAATCAATTGTCAGTAATTATAAAAGTTACTTTATCTCTCAAACTTTCTTATTAAACTTAGCAGCTGGCCATGAAAAATCCCAGGCATAAAGATATATAATTTTTTAATTTATAACTTGTTATAGAGTAAGTATACTCCTTTCCAAGTAATTCTTTAGGCAGCAGTCAAACCAGAGTGAGCATTTCAAAATGCATATCTTATCAGCAAAGTCTTAAATATTTTGATCTCTTCTCCTTATACTTAACACAAGGAGGATCTGGCTCTACTTGGTATATAGTCCAACCAACTTTGGTAGCCATGTCTTGAACTATTCTTCCTTAATTTTCCGTAAGTCAGACAAAATGGATTTAAATTAGTTTTTCTTGAATGCTGTTACTGGGATATATTTTCTCCTCTCTTTTTCTTTTTAACTTCTATGGGTCATTTAATCTCTTGCTTACAGTTATATTAAAATACACTTTTGGTCAGGCATGGTGGCTCATGCTTACAATCCCAATGACTCAGGATTCAGAGATGAGAGGATCACTGAAGGCCAGGAGTTCAAAACCAGCCTGGGCAACATACTGAGATCCTGTCTCTACGGAAAAAAAAAAAAAAAAAAAAAAAAATTAGGCCAGGTGTGGTGGCTCACACCTGTAATCCCAGCACTTTGGGAGTACGAGGCAGGCAGATCACCTGAGGTCAGGAGTTAGAGACCAGCCTGGCAAACATGGTGAAACCCCATCTCTACTAAAAATAAAAAAATTAGCCAGGCATGGTGGCGGGTGCCTGTAATCCCAGCTACTCAGGAGGCTGAGGCAGGAAAATCACTTGAACCAGAGAGGCAGAGGTTGCAGTGAGCCAAGATCGCACCACTGCACTCTAGCCTGGGCAACAACAGAGTGAGGCTCTGTCAAAAAAAAAAAAAAATTAGCTAGTTACAGTTGTGCATGCTTGTAGTCCCAGCTACTGGGGAGGGTGAAGTGGGAGGATAGCTTGAGCCCAGGAGCTTCAGGCTGCAGTCAGCAGTGATCACGCCAGTATACTTCGGACTGGGCAACAAAGTGAGACCCTGTCTCAAAACAAAAGAAACAAAGCAACATCCACTTTAATAAGTTGCATAGCATCAAGTCACGTTCATACATACCACCTATCATAGTGTCTATTTTCCAATTATTTTTATGGAATTAATATCTATGTATTCCACTAAATTGAGGATCTATGAAGGTAATAGCCATCCCCTTATTTGCTCTATGTGGTATTCCAGCACTTAGTTGTGCCTAGTGTGTACTGAATGAATGAATCATTGAGTATAAAAATTAATGATGACAATGAAAAGAATGGATACGAAGTTTATTTATGATAGTAACTTCTCTGATTTACCAATTCTCTACAATTGCCTGATAATCCTAATGGTTTTCTATAGCTTCTCTCCAATAAATAATGTAGACACAAGTAAGAATTTGGAACTGTTGTCAGAAATTACATTATAATAATTATCATCAATATCATTTTCTTTATCACTATTATCATTGTGATCATTGTTGTCAGAATTACAAATACACCTCTGTTCCATAATTTTGCTGAATGGAAATTTAAAATACATATACTTACAGAGTCAAGCATATTTTTCATGTACAAAGAGGATTAATGAAGAGATGATGGGGAAGAAAGTGTAAATCTATAGAATGTATTCATGTTTTGAGGTATAATGTGAAAATTTAGCTTTGAAAGAAAGCAATAAAATTTGCATTTTGTAATTTATACCTAGTTCAACACCCTCTGGGCCAGGACAAGGAACAGATTCTGTCAATACAAATTGCATCACTTTCAAATTTAACATATTATCATCACAGAATGCTACTTTTTTCAGTCTGAACTTGTATCCTAGGTATATGAAATATTATCTGTTCATAGAACTTTTTCCCAAATTGAATATAAATGTACACCAGACCTATGATGGATGATTATAGACCTCATTTTCCTTCTCAGAAAAAAATAATTAGTATTTCTCTTTTGCAAAAAGCAGGAACCATTCAAAATTTTACCTAAGATAGGCAAACTTGTGATTTATAATGTATATGTGTTTGTGTATAATATTGAATTACAGTAGATTAAGCAGAGTAGTGTGCATGCATTTTACACAGCATTTAATTGATATTCAAAATATTTCTTAGATGAATGAATGAATGCACTCTGAAAGCATTAGTCTACTTCAGCAGTTTTTGTTAGCAATTAAGAGATTGTTCTCCCTGAAGACATTTATACTTAATGTATATTTTAAAAATAGCATGACACATTTTTTCAAATGACAAGTGTTGTATGTATGTGTACAATTACTTTTTTATTAGCTTCCTAAATATGATTCTGCCCAGTATTTAATTGCTTCAGTCTTGTATTCAAAACATGAATGAAACATTCTAATTTGACATCCAGCTTTTCAAAATAACTAATAGGAAACTTGAAGTAAAGCAACACCTCTCTAAGCTTTGAATCATTTTCTACCAATACTATTTTCTTAAAATTATGTATTTTAAAAAATTAATGGACAGGTAAACATGGAGCTAAAATGTTCCCTTTGGATTTGCAGGCAATTATTTTGACTTGCATCATGAGAAAATAAAAGACCTTCACACATGAAAATGATTAAGTTTGAAACAATTGAAATTTATGAAGTGTACATTAAAAATAAATGCTCTCGTTCCTCAGAGAACAAAACATTTTGTTGGTTCCTGGAGTTTCTCTTTCTAAATTAAGGTTGCTACCATTTAACTGTCTCATTTATTCACTTACATATGGGATTCTTTGAGAAATCTAAGATTCATTGATGTCTTAACAAATACAGGTGGGTACATTATGGATGAGCGCACATGTTGGAATCTAATATAGTTTCACTTGGAACTTATATTAGATTCATTTAGTTTTGGATACCAAAAAATAAATCTTTTAATTCATGTCTCTTCATTTCCCCCATATATTTGCCCCTTCTATATATGACTGACATAGAAGATGAAGCTGAAAATTTACAATTTCAAGATATTCTTAGAAGATATCTGGTCTACTTTTTTGAGCTGTTAACGTTTTTCTGAGGTTTGTAAAATACTTATAATTTATAAAACTTTGTTAAGTTGGTAAGTGAAAATTAAAGCCAGACTTTGACTTTCACTAGAAATAGCTGTCTTTCATTATGTGCAATAGTCTAGATCAATCTTTATAAACATTAGAGGTGAGATTTAAATCTAATTTCCCAAATTATTTCCATTTATCATGCTGCTGCTATGCATGCAATGCGAATGAATGCAGTTGGTTATCAAGGCCAAGAACTTTCCTAACATGAAGTCAGTATCAGAATGAATTTACCATTGATAATTTGTTTTGGTCACTCATAAATTAAAGCTTCTTCCATAATTTTGGAAATTTTTAGGCCTATGAAACAGAGTCCCACTCATGCTAGCTGTAAAGCTGAATATTTTTCTTACAAGCTCCACTTGTACTTTAAATATATAAACACAACTTTGATTCAACCACTCAGATGCACCCAGTCCAGACTTGTAAGCCAGAGATACATACAAGCAGAAAAAATGTGCATAACATTCTGGCAATGATGAGAGAGTCAGTAGTAATTACATTTATTTTTTCAGAGGCAGTGACATAAGCGCATATTGAAAAGTGTCTCCTGACATTGATAGAAAATGTAGAAAAGGAAGCAAACAAAACGAACAAAACAACTATGACAAAAATCAATACTAGGAGAAACAAAATATTGTATAAAAATGAAATCATGTTTATTGTTCATTATATGGTATGGTTGTGAACAATAATTATGTAGTCCTCAAAAATGCATTCACCAAAAATAAGGGTTTAAATAACAATTGTGATGTCATCATATTACAAGGACGAGGAAAGGAAATGTTTATGAAAGGAAAGAATGGGCCAGGAACGGTGGCTTACGCCTGTAATCCCAGCACTTTGGGAGGCCAAGGCAGGCGGATCACCTGAGGTGGGGAGTTCAAGACCAGCCTGACCAACATGGAGAAACCCTGTCTCTACTAAAAATACAAAATTAGCCAGGCGGGGTGGCATATGCCTGTAATCCCAGCTATTCGGGAGTCTGAGGCAGGAGAACTGCTTGAACCGGGAGGCAGAGGTTGCAGTGAGCCGAGATTGAACCATTGCACTCCAGCCTGGGCAACAAAGGAAAGAATGTAAGAAAGATAGAGCTGTATTTTATCTTCCAAATTTAGAAGTCAATATATGAACTCGTCATGGTTCTCCAGATAAACAGAATGATAGATATGTTTTAAGGTTGGGTTTACTGATTTTGGAGGCTTGGCAAGTCCAAAATCTGCAGGTTAGGCCATCAGGCTGGAGACGTAGGGAAGAACTGCAATTCGAGTCCAAAGGCAATTCTTGCTTGGGTGGCTCAGTCTTTTTCTTTGTACAAAGGCCTTCAACTGACTGAATGAAGCCCTCCTGTAACAGGAAAGGTAATGTGCTTCATTGAAAGCCTACTGATTTAAATGCTAAACTCATTTAACACATACCTGCCGACAAACATTTAGAATAATGTTTAACCAAATAGTTTGGTACCTTATTCTAACCAAGTTGATACATAAAATTAGCCATCATGATATATAATATCTAAACCTCAAAAATTAAAGAAATAGTGTGAGGAAATGGTGTTGGGGATGAGAAATGGTGGTATATAGGGCTGTGCTGTTTCCATTATAAGTCTGATAATTTTTACTGTTAAATGATTTAAATTATGTACAAAGGTTACTTGGATAAAAAATTTATAAGGTTACATTTTAGTAAAATATAAAAACTCATATGGTCATTCTGAATATTTCAGATGTATATTTTTGTCTTGTCTTTCATTTCCTCCTAGGGCAATTAAGTAACAATGAAATTGAAATTATCAAATAATTCATCTATTTAGGAAAATTGGAAACTAGTAAAAATGTGGCATCCACACATTTACAGAAAGTCTTGGCTAATGAAAGCATCGATAAATAGTTCTAGGATTGTAAAAATGAATATATATTTCTAATTTTCTATTTTAATTAACAAATAATGCAGAAATATATGTGGTATGATGTGATGTTTTAATATATGTTTATATTGTGGAATGATCAAATCAAGCTGATTAGCAGATCTATCACCTACCTACTTATCACTTTTTTTTATGGTGATAACATTTAAAATCTACTCTTTTCGCAATTTAAAAAGTACAATACATTATAATTAACTATAGTTCTCATGCTGTGCAACATATCTCTAAAATTTACACATCTTATCTAACTGAAACTTCATACTCTTTGGACATTTCCCCATTCAATAATAATTTTTGACTCGCCACCAAAGCTACATTCCAAATCTCCCCCGATTATTATAACCACCACAATTTTTTTGCCTCAATTAGAGATGATGAAGTCTTGACTTTGTCCCCTGGACATGTCTAATTTTAAGAGTTTTGGGTTTTGCCAACATTATGATATAATATTTGAATGTATCACGTAGAATGAAATTTATTTATTTTGCCTAATAGTCTAATATTTTTATAGCACTATTCAAAGACGTTTATGTAAAAGTTAAAATAGGGATTCATTAGATAGCTAAATAATAGATAAATAGAACATCGATAGATAGACAGATAGAATTTTATTCTAGAGCCTTAACTACCTTCTCTAAAATCCTCTCTACTACATAATTTCTATATTAGTTCCAAAATGATTAAAAATCCATATCAGTTTCTCGTAGTCCTGTCATTTGCCTGAAATTGCCCTTAATTTACCTTACTTTACATCATCTTCCTCAAACAGTGAATAAGGATTCCTTCAAGTCTCATTTCTTCCTCTTTTCTCAATATTCTTTAAAACGTAAGTCACTACTTCCTTTGATGAATAAGTTTATTTCAGGAAATGAATATATTTCCCATTATTAATTTTGGCTCTGTGTTTGGAAAATAAATGTTCCTAGCTTTATGTGTTATTTATTGCACCATTTTGTAAATTGCATGTGAATTTTAAAATTTACTTTATACAAAATAACTACTTCATAACAAAATATTGATTGTTAATCAGGGAGTAGTTTTTAATCATTATCTATTTTGAGACACGTGTATTTAAGTCACATATAGTCATTTTTCTGCATGTTTTTCAGTTACTTTTTTATATCAGTTTGGGATTTTTTAAGTTGATGTATAATATATAATAATAATTTTTTCATTTAAGATAAAAAATGCCCCAGGTTAGCAATTTTGCCCCGAATTATTGATTTATTGTAATAAATTTACATAAAATTTAAATGTACTTTCTACAAGTCAGCAACAGCTTCTTTTACAATGTGATATTCAGTCTGATAGTCATAAAAGTCTACAGTATCTGGAAGTAAAGTTAACATAAAACATGCAAGATCTTTATAGAGAAAATTATGTAAAACATTTTAATGATAAAAATGAGAAGCTGAACAAGTTAGATACATGTTCATAAATAGGAAAATTAATACAATAAAATGTATTTTCCCAAATATACCTTTAAACTCAGTGTATCTCAATCCGTCTTCAAAATAATTTTTTTTTCTGAGACATGACAATGTAACTCTAACATATCATGGAAACATAAAAGGTCTAGGAAATAAAAATAGCTTTGAAATAAGATTGCTGTACTTATTTTGTAAAATCGTATTGATTTATTTTAAATCTATAATAATTAAGCCAACATGATATTGGTGTGAAAATAGAAAAATAGACCATATGGATGGAAAGTTCAGGAACAAACCCGCCATATTGAAATTAGATATATAACAGAGTAGTAGTATTACAAATTCACAGGTACAGTTGAACTATTGAACAAATGGCACTCTAAGAAACAGGCTTATATATTATATATTTATATATGTGTGTGTATTTACTATATACTATATGTATATACTGTGTGTGTGTATATATATATATATATATCACAATCCACATATAAAAGAATAATCTAGGGAATTATATGCCTGAAAAAAGGTAAATATACTTTAAAATGTATAGATACATATATATATCTCATTTTTTTTTAAGAACATGTAGTGGAGATGTATATACAGGAGCAAGAACTATTAAAAACACTATTACATTAAAGTTAGAAATCATCTTTCTAACGCAAACATTTCATAAATATACATAAGGCATATAAATATATAATAGAAAGATAAACAACTCCCCTAAAAAGGACAAAGAATATGATTATGTATTCTCAAAAAAGTAAACCAAGTAGAGAATAAATTTTTTAAAAAAATGTTTAACCACACTAGTAATCACAGGGGGAAAATTAAAAACAAATGGAATATTACTTCACATCTATTATTTCAGAACGAATTAAAAGTCTGGAAACATAAAATGTTGACAAGGAAGTAAATTAATAAATCTCACATTTTAGGTATGCTTGCCAGGTACTGCTATGAATGCTGTTCATGTATCATTTTATTAAATTCTTTCAAAATATTATGATCTTGTACTATTATTTTACACATGATAGAAGTAAGGTAAAGGAAGCAATAATAACCTCCAGGTCAAACAGCTGATTAAGTGTTAGAGGCTTAATAAAGTCTAGGCCATCTCACTCCAGCATCCATCTGCTCAACCATTATGCTGTTCTGGCTGTTTTACAGAAATCACACCCAAAAAGCTCCATTCACATTTAATTGGCCATTCTTAACTAAAGAACAGACTAAGAAATGTGGTCTCTGAATGGGCACACTTCCACAAGGATTAAAAGTTAGAGTGTTATACCGAAAGATGGAGGACGGTTATTAGATAGCTAATGTGTATATCCTATGTCTCTTCCACTTGTAGGTATAGAACCTTGGGGAAACTTCCACAGCATAGAAGACAGGAAAACATGCGCATCATATTGTTTGCACTAAGAAGTAAATTGGGACTAGTCAGCATGCATCAATAGGATGTATGTATTATTATTGTTGTATAGTCATGGTTAAAAAAATGAGTGAAGCAGACATACGTATATCATCAGGGGAATCATAAATTAATAATATTGAGAAACAAAATAAAAATTCAGAATAATATATTCAATTTGTTATAACTTATTTAAAGTTTATGAACATACCAAACACGGCAGGTGCATATGCCTTAAAATTGGAAAAGTCTGCATAACAGTTATACATATCAATCACAGGGTGCAAGAAATGATGGGAAAATGAACATTCTAAGCAAGAATTTAACAATATTTTTCATGTTTTATTTCTTTAAAATGATGGCAACACCTATGTCAAACTCTTAGATTGAGTTAGATTTGAGTAGGATGTTCATAAAATGTTTATGTTAATCACTTTAATTTTATATATTTAAAAAAATTGATGAGAAAGTATAATCTAGTCCATCAAAAAATGAAAATAATAATAACATGCAGGGTGAACATTTTGATTCAGTTTGGTTGCTCACAACTGAGCTCCAGTTTACATTTGTGAAGTTCCTCTTCACATGAATCCTACTGAAGGGCAAAGACCATCACTCTTTAGGTCCACTGAAAACTCTACTCTCTTCTTTCCAGTTTCCCTACAGCTAGGGCAAAATTATGAGGCCTATGATAGACTTTGACTCTGGGGATGATGATTCAAGAGAAAGAAAGGGTTAGAAACTGTCTTTTCCTTATTGCGAGGATAGTAACACAACTGGAAAGTCGCATCCTGAAGCAGAAGTAGAGACAGAACCAAGCTCCAGCCTGCTGGCAGGAGCAGCTGTTTCCTCTCTAGGCTAGTTGTGAACTGTAGTTTGAGCCTAATTGTCAAGCCATCTAACACATTTTCAAAACAACCCAGTATCTATTTAATCTTTTTTTCTGTTTACATATCAGAGTTAACTTTTGTTGGGAAGAAATGAAGTGGAAATATGGTTGCTGCCTAAGAAGTAATAATAGGAGATACAGGAAGCAGTTTGAAATGGAATAGGTATGTAAAACACTAATGGAGCAGAAATACAGTCGAAAATAACATGCAAAAACAAACATAGTAAGCAACTATAGAGAACGCATTTTGGGGCTCATATATGGACTTTTACAGGTGTAGTATATAATGAAGCAAAGCCAGGATTTTGAAACATATGAGGGGACTTTAAAAAGTTCATGGAAAAATGGAACTAAAAGATAAAAGTAAAAAAAATACAAACTATTTCTCAACATAAGGTCCTTCAAGATCAATACACTTTTGCAAACGATGACAACAGCCATTTATTTAACTGATAAAGAGCTAAAAGTCCTGGGAATTCAACCATGTCCTGCAGTCTTCTTTACATTATTAACTGAAGAAAAGTGGGTGCCCTTTACAGATTTTTTTAAGATTAGGGAACAAAAAGAAGTCAGCAAGAGCCAATTCAGGATGGTAAGGTGTATGCTTACCAGTTTATCATTAAAACTCTCATAAAATTGCTCTTGTTTGATGATAGGAATGAGCAGAATCATCATCCTCAAGGAGAAGGACTGTCTGATGAAGCTTTTCCAGGCATCATTTTCTCAAAATGAGTTATCTGTTTGTAAACTACTGATTTCTTTAGGTGGCAGGGGGTGGGAGGGGGCATTGTCCCATAAACCTTTCTCTCCTGTTTTTACACACGAAGTCACTATTTTATTAATCCTAATTAGGTATTTTTAATTTTGGGTATCCATCACATGAAGCATTTATCATTTCTTTTTGAATAGAACATTTCAAAGCATCAGTAATTTCACCATTCTTTCACCCAAGCTTCACCATAAATTTGATGTTTGTTCCTGCTTCAATTTTAGCAGAATGTATGTTACTCTGATAGGGGCTGTTTTCAAACTGATGTCTTAACCTTCTTAGAACCACAAACTAGATATTTTTCAGACATGATATAACTTAGTATGAGTTTGTTTTGGTTCAAAAAGGTTTTGAAATCCATGCAGTTTTTTTCGTAATATTTTCATAACCTTTTTCATGAACTTTTTGAAGACCCCTTATATAGTCTTCAAATCTTTCTAAAGTCAAGAGGAGACACACACACTTTACACACATAGCCAATACAGTATTGTAAACACTATAGCTCTTATTCATGAATGGCATAATTAAAAATTAAAATCTGTATAGGATTTACACAAATATTTTCAAGTGCACTATTTATTCCCTCCACATTCAAGAGAATATTCCAATGCATAGTGGAGTGTGTGTGTGTGTGTGTGTGTGTGTGTGTGCATTTTCTCTATTGCCTCACAATGCATCAGGTTATTGTCACTATTTGACCAAGACCCTGTTTAGTTCTAGATTGATTTTAAACAGCTAAAAATATTTGCAAAAATAATTGCAATTTCTTGCTTCGTGTCCACATACATTCTGTAAAATTTTCACTTGATTAAGGCAGCCCTCTTTATAAGAGTTTCTATTAGTCTTAGAGTAATTGAAAGCATTTTGTGTTTGTCATATCTTTTTATGTGTTTGTAATTTTTTAATTTCCAGTTATTATTAGGTGAGAAAATAAATGATTAAAAAACTATGAAAAATCTTCTGCTTGCATGATTTTGGGTGACATATTAAATCTATCTGAATTTCAGATTTATGAACTCTAAAGGGTTGATAAGAGTAACTAAAATGTTTCTCCTAACATTAACATTCTGATTCTAAGTTTACAGACTGATTTTTTGTGGGGGCAAGATGGTACTGAAAGAAACGTTTTCTATCACTTTAAACCTAATGAAATTTCCCATTTCCGAGATTTAAGAGAATCATTCAAGAAGAAATACAAAGTCATAAAATTAGGGGCATTCTACAATTTATTATGGAATAACTTGACAACCCAGAATTGACATTTTGTAACTGTTACTCTCTCCAGATATTATTTTTTCTCATAAATATGCTTAGGAAATATTTTGTGAATATACTTTAAAAAGACATATGGAGAGAATTACTCATTTGTGTGCTATTCTACATGTGGATATTTTGTTGGCAACTCAGGCTTAATTTAATTCTACTAGGTGTCTACTTTACAGAAATGTAAAATAACATCTTTACCAGGAAGTTTCAATCAAAAGCTCTATTTAGTCTTTTGTAATATAAAAATATTACATTCAATACTGACAGAAACTGTACAATCATATTATAGTCTACTTTCCCATCTGTTACTGGATATAAACTGAGTTAAAGTTTCTGTTGTATGAGAAGAGTAAGCTAAGTTTTATTAAGCACCTGCAATTTTCCAGGGACTATTTCCAGGGACTATTATTTTATTTTTCCTCTTTGACATATCTATGTGGTGCAAATTATGACTATTTTAAAGATGAGGAAACTGAGGTTCTGAGTGAAGCATGAAGTGGAGTTTGAAATAGATTTGCAAGGTGACTTATACACTGTTATTTAATCTTAATAACAATCCTTTTTAGTTAGAGATCACTCTTTTCCTGTTAGATATTGAAATACTTTTATTTATAGAGGTTAAGTAATTTGCCTTACCAGACTTGCAAATGGCAGAACAGCAGAAAGCTAATTCTGTTTATAGCTAAAGACTTGCCCATTTTTAGTCTACTATGATTTAGAATTATTAACTTATTTCCTTCCTTCATGCGTATCTATTTTTTATAAGACTGGTGAATAGGAGAGGCGAGCTTGCTCCATTACAGACATGTGTGTTTATATGTATGTGTACATGTGTTTATTTAAGTGTTAAAATAATTGGAGGAATTTCACTGTATGAGGTATAAGTATCCTGCAATGAAAGACCATAAACTATATACAGGGAAAGTATTCATGCTCGTACAAAATAGAGAGTGTGACAATGTCACAAATGAGAAACTTAGAAAATATATGATTTACCATAATTCTGCACAAACTATATGACTATCAGAATCTATAGACTGTCAGAACCTAAGTATTTAGATTGATTCATTCTAGATACACATCTAAGGTAGCAGAGACTAACTAGTCAATATTCTTCACCGAATCAGAGAGTATTTAAACTCTTCTCTAAACAGCTAAAAAGGATCAAGAATGAGAAGCATGTTTAACATCAGCTTAGCAGCCGTATACTATTTGTTACAGAAATAACTTGTGATATAGGACAGAAGCCATATCAGAAGTCACAGAATTAATTGTGTGAGTCTGGGATCAGTGAGAGATGAAAATTGAGAAGAAAGAAAACTGTAAGAATCTGTGACTTGAAAAATCCAGGAGAGACAGGTAAAGAACAGAAGCCAATATCACACCCTAGGAGATTCAGAATCAAGCATGCCAAATTCACGCTTCACAGTGAGAAGGGTGGTAGATCAGAAATTAAGATCAGATTGTTGATTTTCCTAAGTACTGGAGAAGTTGAGTTATATAAAAAAGCTAAGAGTCATTAAAGATTTTTTTTAATTTAGGTGTGTCATCTTTAAAGAGAAATTTTCAGAATTTTATTGAAGCTAGTTTATTTTTTAAATTTTATATATATATATATAAATATATATATATTTACTAGTTTTCATTCAGTAATTTCAAAATTGCCAGAGGAGAAAATCATGGCAGTGGGCATATGATCATCTCAGAGAAAAAGAAACACATTAATGGTCTCTTCTTTCTTCTGGAGCTATATAATAGGAAGCAAGTATTTTCCAGGAAATGGAGGTGACATACGTGTAGGTAGATTCCTTTCCTGGTACCTTACAGATAGAGCTAACTAGAGTTTAAAACCCATATGCATAGGCTGAGTAATCCAGCCTGCAAGTGTGAGTGGGCATACTCTTGTAAGAATTATTATAAAACCATACAAATTAAATCCTTTAAGAAAGCATATTATTTTCAATTTTTTTAGCCCCTTCCTTATTATCTATCTTTGTCTCTATATCTATCAGTCTCTCTCTATATAAACAGAGATTGAAAATTGAATGACTCAGTTTTCCTGTAGAGCAATATAAATATAGTCACACGTTTCTTAACAATTGAGATATATTCTGGGAAATGCATCATTAGGCAATTTTATGGTTATGCAAATGTCATTGGTTGTGCAAACCAACTTAGATGGTAGAGCTTACTAAAAATGCAGGTTATACGGTATAGCCTATTACTCTTAGGCTACAAATCTGTGCAGCATATTACTGTACTTACTATTGTATGCAATTATAACACAATTGTATTAGTGTATCTGAATATATCTAAATCCAGAAAAGGTACAGTAAAAATATGGTATTATAATCTTATTTGACCACTGATGTATATGCAGTCCATGACTGACCAAAACATTGTTACGCATGGCATGACTATATTTGGGTAAGCAATATCTAGCGTGGACTATAAAACATTACCTTCAATAGAATTACAGAAAGCCCAAGAACTTAGCGAGTCAATATCAGAAAATCAATAATTCATTGATGAAATAAAAGTCAAACATTAAAATTCCAGAAGAATTGAATGCTGGATGAAAATTAGGTTCTATTTGCAATATATTTTACTTAAAGAGGCTACACATGAATATTATTATACTGTAATTGAATCAAATTTATAGAGAGAGTTTAAACATTTTTGGACTAAGCTTTCTTCTGTAACAATGAATACACAAATTTTATGTATACACAACCATATATGGTTGGCTATAATCATTGAAATTTAAATGTCTTCATTTAAATGCATTTCTCTTGACAAAAAAATCTTGGAAAGAAATCTGTTGTCTAAGCAATCATTCATAAAGTTTTGTGTGAACATTTTAGTTGAGATATTCTGATGTATTCAGAGATACACATGATATAAGCCAAGTCTGTTAAAACAAATAAATAAATAAATGTGTGTATGTGTATATATGAAAATAACACACATATGTACATTTAAGTATACACACACACATATATATTCTCATATATATAATTTCAGAAATTGCATAGATTTCAAAGTGAGAGTCTATTATACAATGACATGTTTTACAAAGTGAGGTTATTTTGAAAATAAATGATGCTGGGAAATGTAAGAGAATTTTAAAAGTGGGCAAAGAGCACAAATAGACATTTTTAAAAGATATACAAATGGAAAAGCATATGATCTGTATCTACCCAAAGGAAAATACATTATGTAAAAAGAGATCTTCACTCATATGTTTATCACAGCATTATTCACAATAGCGACGATATGGGATCACTCTAAGTATACATCAATGAATGATTGAATAAAGAAAATGTAATATATATATCACATTTCTATATACATTTCATATACACTTCACATATCCATACATTTCTCAAGTTACAGATATGTTGTTATATTATTATCCCAAAGTTTTTAACCGTTTATATTTTCATCAATAGGATATAACAGCACCCATGTCCCAATCCATATTATTTCTAAAAGCGAATAAGACTGTGTAAAAAAGAATAGCTTTGACTATCTTATTAAAAAAAACCTATCCTAGGGATTTGATTGGCATTTTCTTGATTATTGGTGATGCTGGAAGTGCTTTCATTTTCTTGTTTTTCGTATATTTTCTTTCATAATGCACTGATTTATGTTTGCCTGTTTACCTATTGAAGTTTTCAGCTCATTTTTAATGAAAGAGCTATATATATACACACACACACACATACGTGCATACATATATATGTATGTATGTATACATATGTATGTATAGATAGCTCTTTTATAGTATGTCTGTGTATAGATGTATACATATGTATACCTGTATCTATGTATCTATGTATAGATGTATGTATGCATCTATATACATAGACATACTATAAAAGAGCTACATATACACATGTATACATCTGTATACATGTATACATCTGTATACATGTATACAGATGTATACATAGACATACTATAAAAGAGCTACATATACACATATATACATATATAGCTCTTTTACATATAAATATATATAGCTATATATGTATATAACTCTTTTACTTAAAAAAAGAGCTGAAAACTTCAACAGGTAAACAGGCAAACATAAATCAATGCATTGTAAAAGGTAATATACAAAAACCAAAGATGCCATATATGTATATATGTATATATGTGTATATGTATATATAGATACATATACACATACACAGCTATTTTAGTAAAAGCTGTATATACATATATACTGCTCTTTTATATTTATACATATGTACAGCTCTTTTACAAAAGAGCTATATATGTATGCATACAGAATATATATATATACAGAATATATATATATATACACTATATATACACACACACACAACGTAATAGTATTCAGCCATTTAAAAAAAAGAATAAAATGTTATGATCTATAGCAACATGGATAGAACTGGATACAGTTATCTTTAACAAAAACACTGAGAAATAAAGTTAATACCTCATGCTCTCACTTATAAGTAGAAGCTACATAATGTGTGCCCATGGACATAGAGTGTGTAGTAATAGATCCTGGAGACTCAGAAAGAGGGTAGGGTGGGAGGGAGGTGAGGTATGACAAATGACTTAATAGGTACATTGTTTGGGTGATGGTTACACTAAAAGCCCAGGCTTCATCACTACACAATATATCCATAACAAAACTGTACTTGTACTCCTTAAATTTATATTTTGAAAAACATAGGCAACCTTAAAAGCTATCTCTTTTGGAATTTATGAAACACAGTACCTGTATCACTTTCTCTCAAACAAGCGATACAACATGTTATACACCATGCTAATTGTGACTGTTGAATATCTGGCAGTGTTTCTAAGGACTCATTGCTCTTTAACAACAACCACAGAAATAATTAATTTGCCACGTTAACGAAAGGGAGAAAGTGAAAGAACAGGTAGATTTGGTAGGTGCCATTTGAAAATTTAGGTCCATTTTGTATTTAAAATAATTGAGGTTCAGATAGTAAAATAAATGTTGGCCTAACTGCCAATTAGTGAGAAGCATTTTTAACACCAGCCCTGCCTGACATGAATTGCTACATTTTATTTTCCCGTTTTTTATATTATCTTCCACTTTTAGACCTAACATGAGATAGACTTTTTTAAAGTTTTATTTCAAAATGGTAAATATTCTTTCCAGAACAAAAGTAAAATAACCAATTCCAATAGAAACTAAACAAATATTATCAGCATGTCTGTGATTTATATACATTTTCAAATATGAAGTTTCTATGTATACATTTATTTAATTTTACTAAATTGGAATCTTTCTATATGTACCAATTTATAACATACTTCCTCCCTTTTGTGAGCATTTTTACATACCAATAATATTTTCACACAATTATTATTTTGATGGATTCATAAAATGATTAATTTACAGTCATGTCTCACATTATCACATTTTGGTCTTCTTACACAACAGTGGTCTCGTAACATTAAAATGGAGCTGAAAAATTCTTAATGCCTAAATATATCATAACCATTCAGTTACAACTGCCTACATTATTCAGTACAGTAATATGTTGTACAAGTTTGTAGGAGCATTAGACTACATACACCATATAGCCTAGATTTGTATTGTAGACTATACCATCTAGGTTTTTGTAAGTACTACTGTGTACTCACAATGAAATCATCTAGCTCATTTCACAGAACATATCTCTGTCATTAAGCAAAGCAAATATTATATATTATTGGATATTTGTACAATAATATATAATATGTATTATTGGATATATTTATATATTATTTAATATATTATTGGATTTCTATATTATTGGATATTTCTATATTGTCCTGTTCCTGTTTTCTCCTCAGAATATTTTACATTAATTACTGACTTTTCTATGAAACAGCTTATAACTTGTAGTTGTGAATATTATTGTTTTAAAGTAGAAACATGTTTGAGAAATACTTCTGTGATATTGTACAATTAGCAACTTTAAAAATCTCTTTTCATTTGATGCTGATGCACTAAAATATTCATCTTGATCAAAAGTTCACTGTATTGAAATATCTATTGTGATATTTAGGGGAAGAATTTAATCTAATATCACCTTAATCATTATACGTGCTTTAGCAACATTTTATAAATCAGACCACTAATAACTTACATTCTTGTCTGTTTTGGAAATTG